>NW_007261787.1:80353-132639 GCF_000164805.1 Carlito syrichta | reverse complement strand
TTCCCTGAAAACAGTTTCATATTAAAATGGAATATTGTGTACATCCCATCAATTTATTAGACACTCCTATTGATCACATTGACCTAATATTACTCATTGATGACATGTCTAAACAATAAAATTAATGAGAAATTTGCATTAAAAATAAGCTTTCTTGTAGGGTATATTTCTCTGGCTGATGTAAAATCAGGATAGGAGATGTTAATAAATGTATTTATTAGGGTTTTCCAGTGAAACATTCAACAGGGAAAACGCACATGCTTTCAGAGTAGTGCATAACTTTGAGATGTTTTGTAATAAAACGTTTCCTAGCCAGGCTCGGTGGCTCAGCCTGTAATCCCGCGTCTTTGGGAGACTGAGGTGAGTGGATTGCCTGAGCTGGTGGGTTCGAGACCTGCCTGGGCAACGAGACCTCATCTCTACAATAAATCTAAAAATCAGCCGGACGTGGTAGCACATGCCTGTAATTCCGGCTACTCGGAAGGCTGAGGCAGAAGGATCGCCGGAGCCTGGCAGGTCGAGGCTGCGGTTGCCGGGAACAGCCACTGCACTCCAGTCTGGGGGACTGAGTGAGACTCCAACTCAAAAAAAATAAAAATAAAAATAAATAAAACGTTTCTTATGTGTTCTGGAAAATGGATTTCCTGGCAAATGGGTTGCAAAAGGAGGCAGGAGTTGCAATCTTAATATCAGACAAAACAACCTTTAAGCTATCAAAATTTTAAAAACATGCAAAAAGATACTACATAATAATAAAAGGTTCAACCCAACAACAAGAAATAGCCATTCTAAACATATATGCACCCAACCTAGGAGCACCAGCATTTACAAAGCAACTACTAAATAAACTAAAAAAAAAAATACATTGACTATTATTAATACTTTTTTGTTTTAAAATTGTGGGGTCCAGTTAAGTGTTAGGTATACAAATATGCATTGTGCAGGTGCCAATCTTGATGACCTGTGCCACCCATTCCCAGACAGATATTGAGTACCGTTAATCACACCTCCCTTTCCCCCTTCCTCCCATAGTTTCCCAACAGTATTATAGGAGTGTAGTTGAATACCCCACTTACACTCCTAGATAGATCATTGAGACAAAAAAAAGGATATCCAGAACCTAAGCTTGACACTTGACCAAATGCCCTTAATAGACACCTACAGATTGTTCAAACCAACAACTAGAGAATACACATTCTACCCCTCAACACATTAAACATACTCTAAAATCAATCTCATCCTTGGTCATAGAGCAAGCATAAAAAAATTCCATAGGCCGGAATCTTGCCATGCACATTCTCAGACCACAGGGGAATAAAAATCCACATTGACACCAACAACATTTCCCCAATGTCCAGAAGGAAATAGACACTAAACAGGATGATGCTGATCAACTACTGGGACAACTCTGAAATCAATGCACACAAAAAAAACTGTCTGGAAACAAATGAAAGTGAAGAAACATCTTACCAATACCTCTGGGATGCCATGAAATCAGTTCCAAGAGGGGAATTTACATCTCCATGAGCTCACAAAAAGAAAAGAGAAAGATCACATGTGGAGAGCAAAAAACATCACCTATGGAAGCTGGAAAAAGAAGACCACCAAAATCCCAACTTTACCAGAAGGATCCAAATCACCAAAATAAGAGTCAAAATATAGGGCATAGAAGAAAAAAAAAATCATGTAAATCATCAACAAAACAAAAAACTGGTTCTTTGAAAGAATTAACAACATTGATGGGCCCATAGCCACAATGACCAAGAAAAAGAGAGAAAATGCCCAAATAAACAGAATCAGAAATACAAAAGATCAAATCAAAACTGACGCTTAAGAAATGCAAAAAATAGCCAGGCTCGGTGGCTCAGCCTGTAATCCTGCTTCTTTGGGAGGCTGAGGTGAGTGGATTGCCTGAGCCCGCGGGTTCAAGACCCGCCTGGGCAGGCGAGACCTCATCTCTACAATAAATCAAAAAATCAGTCGGGCGTGGTAGTGCGCACCTGTAATTCTAGCTACTCGGAAGGCTGAGGCAGAAGGATCACCAGAGCCCAGCAGGTTGAGGCTGTGGTGGCCGGGAACGGCCACTGCACTCCAGTGTGGGAGACAGAGTGAGACTCCAACTCCAGAAAAAAAGAAAGAAAAAAAAAATAAAGAAATGCAAAAGATTATCAGAGATTACTATATACACTTTTACAGAAACAAACTTGATACCCTAAATGAAATGGAGGAATTTCTGACATCACAAAATCTCCCCAGGTTGAAACAAGAAGACATTGAGAAACTCAATAGACCAATGACAACCCAGGAAATTGACTCTGTTATAAGAAAACTACTTTCAAAAAAAGGGGCAAGACAATGGATTTCCAGCAGCATTCTATAAAATGTAAAAGAAGGAGCTGATACCAATTCTACTGAATTTTCCCCTAATCATTTTACGAAGTTAATATCACACTGATGCCCAAACCTGGTAAAGATCACCCTACACCCAGAAAAGAACTACATGTCAATATACCTTATGAATATAGATGCAAATGTCCTCAGCAATATTTGAGAAAATTGGATCCAAAAACACATGTCAGAAAGCAAACACCATGGCCAAGTAAGATTCATCCCTGGGAAGCTGGGCTGGTCCAACATTTGAAAGACCATAAATATGATTAAATACATTAACAGATGTAAAAATGAGAACCACATGATTATCTCCATTAAATGTAGAGAAAGCTTTTAATATAACAAATCATTGTTCTTGATGAAAACCACCAAAGACTTAGCTATAAAGGGAACATGCACCAAAATAGTAAGTACCATCTACGATAAACCAACAGCTACTATATTGCTAAATGGACAGAAACTGGAAACATTTTCCCTGAAAACTAGAAGCAGACAAGTCTGCCCACTCTCACCTCTCTTGTTCAACATTGTGTCAGAAGTCCAGGCTTGGGCAATTAGACAAGATAAGGAAATCAGGGGAATCCAAATAGGACAAAAGGATGTTAAGTTATCCCTTTTTGTTGATGATATGATCCTATACCTAGAAAGTCCAAGTGAATCTGTCAAAAACTTGCTTGCACTGATAAAGGATTTTGCAAAGTCTAAAGGTAAAAAATATTCTTGTAAAAGATAGTTGCATTCCTATACACCAACAACAAGCAGGGAGAGACCCAAATTAAAAGCACAATCTCATTCAAAATATCCAAATAATAAATGAAATACCTCGGAGTCTTCCTAACCTGAGAAGTCAAACCTTTACTATGAGAAATACAAAACACTACACAAAGAAATGCAGGAAGACACAAAAATATTCCATGCTCAAGGATAAGAAGAATCAACATTGTTAAAATGAACATCCTACCAAAGGCAATCTACACATTTATTGAAACACCCATAAAGTTACCAACAACATTCTTCTCAGGTCTGGAAATTCATATGGGAACATAAATGACCATGAATATCCAAAAATATCCTTAGCAGCTGGGCTCGGTGGCTCAGCCTGTAATCCCGTGCCTTTTGGAGGCTGAGGTGAGTGGATTGCTTGAGTCCACGGTTTCGAGACCTGCCTGGGCAGAGAGACCTCATCTCTACAATAAATCAAAAAATTAGCTGGGCATGGTAGCGCAAGCCTGTAATTCCGGCTACTTGGAAGACTGAGACAGAAGGATCATCGGAGCCCAGTAAGTTGAGGCTGTGGTGGCCGGGAGTGGCCACTGCACTCCAGTGTGGGTGACAGAGTGAGACTCCAACTCAAAAAAAAAAAAGATCCTTAGCAATAGAAACAAATGGGGAGGTATCACACTTCCAGACTGCAAACTTTACTGTAAGGTTACAGTAATCACAACAGCCTGGTATTGCTACAAGAACAGGTACAAAAACCAATGGAGCAGGATAGACATTCTGGAAGCAAAGCCTCAATTCTTCAACCAACTCATCTTTGACAAAGCCTCCAACAACAACCACTGGGGACAGGAGAATCTATTCTGTATATGGTGCTGGGAAAACTGGCTGACCAAATGCTGAAGTTTAAAACAGGAACCCTACCTCTCACCATACATAAAAATTAACTCTAAATGGATCAAAGACCTAAATATAAAACCTCAAACTATAAGAAATTTAGAAAACACAGTAGACACTCTTATGGAAATTGGAATTGGCAACCAATTCTTATTCAGAACCCTAAAAGGCAATACCTTAAGAAATAAGACAGACAAGTTGAACTTCATTAAACTAACCAGCTTCTGCAAGCAAAAGAAAATGCCAAGAGAGCAGGGATACAGCCCACAGAATGGGGAAAAAAAAACATTTGCCAACTGTATATCTGAAAAAGGCCTAACATCTAGGATGTACAAGGAACTCAAACATGCTGAAAGGAAAAACACAACAAACAAAAAACAAAACAGTCCCATTAAAAAGTGGGTAAGACAGGCTCGGTGGCTCAGCCTGTAATCCCACGTCTTTGGGAGGCTGAGGTGATCGGATTGCCTGAGCCCGTGGGTTCGAGACCCGCCTGGACAGCGAGACCTCATCTCTACAATAAATCAAAAAATCAGCCGGGCATGGTAACGCATGCCTGTAATTCCGGCTACTCAGAAGGCTGAGGTGGAAGGATCGTGGAGCCCAGCAGGTCAAAGCTGCGGTGGCCGGGAGCAGCCACTGCACTCCAGTCTGGGTGACAGAGTGAGACTCTAACTCAAAAAAATTAATTAATTAATTAATTAAACATAAAAAAATTTAAAAGTGGGCAAAACACGTGAATAGATATTTCTCAAAAGAAGATACATGGAACCGGGCTCGGTTGCTTAGCCTGTAGTCCTGCACCTTTGGGAGGCTGAGGTGGGTGGATTGCCTGAGCCCATGGGTTTGAGACCTGCCTGGGCAGGTGAGACCTCATCTCTACAATAAGTCAAAACATCAGCCGGGCATGGTAGCGCATGCCTGTAATTCTGGCTACTTGGAAGGCTGAGGCAGAAGGTTTGCCGGAGCCCAGCAGGTCGAGGCTGCGGTGGCCAGCAGTGGCCACTGCACTCCAGTCTGGGTGACAGAGTAAGACTCCAACTCAAAAAAAAACAAAGAAGATATATGGGCAGCCAACAGATACATGAAGAACTGCTCAGTCTCACTCATCATCAGAGAAATGCACATCAAATCCACATTGAGATACCACCTAACCTCAGTAAGAGTGGCCATCATTAAGAAAAACAAACAACAAGAGATGCTGGCATGGATGTGGCATAAAGCAAACCATCTACACCTCTGGTGGGAATGTAAACTAATGCAACCTAACTGAAAAACAGAGTAGTGATTTCTGAAAGAACGAGAAATTGATCTTCCATATGACCCAGCAATCCCCTATTGGGAATATACCCAGAGGAACATAAATCTTTCTAAAAAAAAGATACCTGCACACGTATGTTTGCTGCAGCTCTATTCTCAATTGCAAAACATGGAACCAGCCATGTTTCCCATCAAAGCTGGACTGGATAAAAAATTGTGGTACATTTACACAATGGAATATTGTAGAGTCATAATGAAAGACAAACATGTGGACATCGCAGTAACTTAACGGATTAGGAATCGATCATACTCAGTGATCTATCCTATCACAGTAACAAAGAACAGAGTACCAAATGTTTTCACACATAAGCAGACGTTGAACAATTAAATACAATAAGAACGTGATTGGAAGTAGCTGGAAACTCTCAGGGGATGGATTTGTGATTGGCAGTTGAAGGAAACTCCTAACAGAGTGGCATACCTCATTAACAAGGGTACCTGCATAATCAACCTTTGTATACCTAACCCTGAATTATACTCCACATTTTTAAAAGAAAAAAAAAGACTTGTATTTTCAAATTTATCCTCCAATATTAGACTCTATACTACTATATGTAAACACAGCACGATATTTTAAACCCTCATCCATTATGTCAAAACTTTCAAGATTGTATTAGATTCCCCTCTTACAACATATTCCTAAGATCCTGTTTGTAGTCATCAATCTGGATTATTTTTTGCAAGAAACATAACACATAGGAAACTTTTAAACCTTACTGAAAGTGAGTAACTATACAATGTTGACAACAAATGCAGAAGAGACTCCAGTGTGTCAATCCTTAGGACTTTAAAGAAAAAATGAGTAGGGGTACATGTTTTCTTTGTGATAATTATGTTAGGCATCAAGGACCCATAAAAAAGGTAGCATCATTCCAGGCTTGGGCTAATCATGTCTGTGCACCTGTCCTAACAGAAATAATTTATGGTAAGTTTAGGATGGTCTTTGTGCAATGCTGTAGTTTTACAGAGTCTATTCAGATAGTTCTTGTTAATCAGGAATATGTGTCGGGATCTCTTTCTTTGTGGCTTCCCATGATTCCATGTGTCAGGATTTTAACACAATTGACTCCATTTGGATTCTAACCACATGTCAAGGACTTCCTAAATCTACTGATAAAAAAGGTGACACTCGTCCGGTTTGCACAGCTCAGGTCAATTCCACATCCACACACCATTTTGAACAAAGAATTTCTAAATATTGTACCAATCAGAAAATTCCACAGAAGTCCCTGCCCTGAGATCATGGGAAAATATTCCCTGTTCTCCCTGGACTTCCTCAGGACTCTCATCATGGAGACAGTGGTTAAGGTGTTACCTTCTCTCTGAGTGGAAATCAGAATTTTGTGTCTGTGAGAGACAATATATTCTTGTATAACAATGGCCTCTTTTCTATTTAGAGATCACTTTGACAGGAACAGACATCTAAAATTAGAGAGGATCTCTGGGGAAACTCTGAGGTGGGGAGGAAATCACAAATGCTGACAGGAAACCAGCCCTTAACCTCCATTTGCTGCTGCCTCTGGGCTTGATTCTGATCAGTGAATCCGGTCTATCACCTGCAGTTGATTTCAGCCCAAAGTCCATGCAGGGAAGTTTGTGTTTAGGCTTACTCTGACATCTCCTTATTGTGTGTGTCACACAGTAGTATGTGCCTGTGTCCTCAGCTTTCAGACTGTTAATTAGCAGATTCAGCAGGTTCTTGGCATTGTCTCTGGAGATGGTGAATCGACCCTTCACGGAGTCTGCATAGTTTGTGTATCCACCATCATAGCTAATGTATGAGACCCACTCAAGGCCCTTCTCTGGAGCCTGGCGGACCCAGCTCATGTAATGATCACTGAATGTGAATCCAGAGGCCTTACAGGAGAGTTTCAGGGATCCCCCAGGCTGGACCAAGCCTCCCCCAGACTCCAACAGCTGCACATCACAATGGACCCCTGTAAACATAGAGATGTCTTTATTAGAAACTGTCACATAAGTCTTCTGTTTCCCTCATTCATTTCCCTTCATAAAATCAATATACACAGTTTTCCATGAATTACCTTTTAAAACAGCCACAAGGAAAACCCAGCTAAGAATAAACTCCATGGTGAGTCGTTTGTGTTCAGTCCTTGCCTCTGGATGGGAACACCTGGGAATCCCAGGGCTTGGGTTCCTCTCCCACAACTGGAGAGTCAGGGCTTGACTGGTTTTCATACTCAGATTGAGGGTCTTATTTGCATGTCTCCTGCTATATAACAAGCTCTGGGTGAGTTGGCTCAGAGAGGCAATCTTCCAGTGCAGATGAGAGGAACCTGGAGGAGTTTTGTCAATGAAAATATTTTTAAATATGTGATTTCTTACTATGTAATTTCTTGGTAACAAAACTACTACCTATTATTTTATTTTTACATTTGTACACTATAGATGTATGTTGCTTTTCAACGTCACCTTAATTTTCCAGTGTAACACTGGAAAACACAGAGCTTGGAGGTGTTATGTTATGTGGCCAGGAGCATATTATGATGATAGTTCACTGTCTGAGGCTGTGCTTCATATTCCTGGATATAACGAATTTCCTCAAACTAGTCCAAGAGACTGTGGCATTAATAGTTTGGATGACTGAGCTAGTTTTCTATACTGATAATAGTTTTTGCTTTCACAACATTCTCCAATTCTCTTTAAAATGTGGAGAAGTTTAGAACTCATGTAAGTGTATTTTAAGCAGTCTCCTTCATTTTAGATATATTTATTTATTTTTAACTGCTCTTTTTGTTAATCTGCTGCTAATTTTCACGTGTAACAAACTTACTGTGTTTAGCTGTCATGTAATAGAAGTTTTATTTAAAATTTACATTTGATGAATATTGACACATGCGTAGTCCTGCACAACCATCTCCACAAATTGGTGTTCACAGACATATATTTAGACAGAATAATTAAGTTCTGATGTTGTCATTATTAATGGAGTTTTGAGTGACTATTGTTCACAATAATAAATTGTATATTTATTTCCTTTTTTTTGAGTTGGAGTCTCACTCTGTTGCCCAGACTGGAGTGCAGTGGCCACTCTGGCCACCGTAGCCTCGACCTGCTGGGCTCTGGCAATCTTTCCGCCTCAATCTTCCAAGTAGCCAGAACTATAGGCGCACGCTACCACACCCGGCTTATTTTTTTTATTGTAGAGATGAGGTCTCGCCAAGTTGCCAAGGTGGGTCTCGAACCCACGGGCTCAGGCAATCCACTCACCTCAGCCTCCCAAAGACGTGGGATTACAGTCTGTGCCACCAAGCCCAGCTAAATTGTATATTTCAATACAGCTAGAAGTGATATCTGAAATATTTGCCACACAAATAAATGAAAAATTCGATTAGTAGTAAAAATTCTAAATATCACAAAGAAAAAGAGGAACCCTAAAAATCCCTACTTGTTCTTTATTCATTCTATGCAACTATAAAAATATAATGTGCCTGTGGAGGAGAAAATCAAGGATGACACATGTATCAATATTCATCAAATGTAAATTTTAAATAAATGCTTTGGAGGTAAATACTTATCTGCAGGCCCTCTAGCTTGAGGGAGAATTGAGGGGCGAGAAAGCTGGAAGTTCTTCTGATGGTCGTAGCCTGGCATTTCTCACTCAGCACCATGTCTGTAAATTCAACTGTAATGTGCACATCAATAGTTTTTCATTGTCATTACTTAACAATATTAAGTTTTTCTAGGTCATGGATCCTTTCAAATTTGAAAAAGTTTTGTTGTGTTTCTAGTTTTTTTTTTCTTCTTGAGTTTGAGACTCACTCTGTTGCCAAGCCTGGAGTACAGTGACACACTCATGTCAACCCAGTGTTGACCAGCTTCCACCTCATTATTTCAAATCACTGAAATTACTGGTGCACACTACCATGCCCTGCAAAGTTCTTGATTGATTGTAGAGATTAAGTCTTGCCACATTGCCCAGGCTAATCTCAAAATCATGGGTTGCAGCAATCCACCCACCTTGGCCTCTCAAAGTGTTGGGATTAAAAACTTGAATCACCACTCCCAGCCTCTAGTTTCTAACATCTATAAATTTTATAAATGTTTGACTCAAAATGCGTAAAAATATCATTTTATTTATTTTTAGCAAATACTAAAGAGGAGATTTCGGGGTCATGTGTTAAGGACATGTTTAACTTTAAGAGAAATTGTTCATTGCATTTATGAGAGGATGTCTCATTTTGCATTATACGATATATATTTTAGGCTGTAGGGCCTACCATGTTCACAAACACTGGTGCTATCAATATTTGTTATTAATTGAGCCATCTATAAAAGTGAATCTGTGGTACACTGCCAAGGGACAAAGGGGGTCATGTAATAGCACAAAGATTACCTTATCTTACACCAGGCACAATAAGGAGGCCCAAGCTTTACCTGCACACATATTATTTGTGTACTTAATACTAACTTGTACTCCACATTTTTATAATAAAAATAGGGTTAAAAAATGAGTAGTAATGTCTCATGTCATCTCCATAGCAATTCTAACGATAAATGATGTTGACATTCTTCTTGTGTCACTTGTATATCTTCGAGGGACTGTGTGCACCAATTGTTTCCAGTTTTATAAATTGATTATTTCTTATTTTTTACGGTTTTCTTTTGAAGATTATTACATATGTAAGATTTTTGTTGGATACATTTTTTTTCAGAATTTATTTGCACTGAACCTTGTTCTTCATTTTGTTGACAGTCAATTTAGCAGAAAAATATGTAGAAATTTAAATAGGTTTAACTTTTATCTTATTTTGTTCATGACAAAATTTCATATACATGATTATCAGTCTATTGTTTATAGCATCACATTTTATAATAAAGTTGTAAGCCTTTATTTTTTCTGGTATTGCATAGGACTGACCTGTTTACTTCTTGAATCCTACTTATACAGGGTTGCTTGTTTGTTTGTTTTTGTTTAGTTAGGAGATGATTTTTTAAAGTTGTGAGCAATTATGCTTTCATGTTCAAATATGAACTAGATATTTCATAAGAAACATGTTGTTGAATTTTTTTCATAATTTGCTTATCAGATCTACAGTGACGTGGTTCAGAAGTTAAACTCAGGCAACTTCCTCTTCAAAGGTTGGTCTTTCCCTTACCTTGTGTATCATCATGGTCTCCCTTTGTCCCTAATTGTCTCTTTGAAACAAGCCTCATCACTTTCATCTTCCTTATGAAATCTGTGGGTGTGTTAACACTAAGAGACACCCATGACGAAGATTCATTCAATCTGTTTTATAATTTAATAGTTATTTTACTAGCATACCTTTCACATACACTGTTTCTTCTTCATTTTGAGGAAAACTAGTATCTGCATTTCCGTAATTCCTTATGCTTCCATATCTAACCCCCAGTTCAGTTTTTCCTCCCTAGTACTAAAAAGAACAGAGATGTACATGTCTAGACACAACGATATAGACACACTTCCATGCTGACCATTCTGAGCTCCATCATTCTGTTGAATTTAACAATTTTCTCAGCTGCCATACAGTGTTATCATTACTTATCTCACAGTGTTGCAGTGAAACAATAGTTCTATAATAATCAAAGGCATTCCTTTTATCTAGTTTGCATTTCCACCAGGAGCACTTCTGTACTACTCTTTGGAAGACAGTGTGGTTGTTTCAGAAAGAACTAGAAATTGGCTGTCCATATGACCAAGTAATTCTCCTATTGGGAATATACCAGGAGGAACTCAAATCATTCTACCATAAAGATACCTGCACATGCATGTTTGTTGCAGCTCTATTCACATTAGCAAATACATGGAACCAACCATACTGCCCATCCAAACTGGACTGATAAATCCAAGCTGAACTGCCCATCCAAGCTGGACTGATAAAACAATGAGGTACATATACTCAGTGGAATATTATGCAACCATAAAGAAGAACAAACATATGACCATTCCTGTAACTTGGATGGATTTAGAATCAGTGAACTATCACAGAAACAATGAACACAGTGCCATATATTCTCACTCATAAGGGGACCTTGAACAATTATCATAATACTGTAAGAAAGGGATTGGTAATAGTGGGAAACTGCCAGAGGAAGGAGGGGCATACCTCATCAACATGGGTACCTGCGTAATGATCATTTGAATACCTAACCTGAATTGTTCCCCACATCTTCAAAATAAAAAATTAAAATAGAAAAGCAAAAGCAAAAACAAATTAGAAGCTTGTGTTTTATACTGGGTTATATTGCTGGGAATTTTGGTTGTCACCTGCAGAAAACATGATCAGGATGTGGTTAGAGTGACTGATTAAGCAAGCACAGTCCTCTCAGATCCATCGTAAATTTCATAGTACTTCAATGAAGACAAATAATGTGTTATCAATGCTGTAACAATAATCCCGTTGCTGTCACCTTCCTGCATCAGAGAAGTTCAGTCAAAACTGACTAAAGGCATCAAAATTGACTACTACAAAAATTGTTTTGAATGATGGAAAAAGCTTCTCAGAAAATGTATTGTATCAAATAGAGAGTACTCCAAAAGGAGACTGAAGTTATACATGTAAGAATAAATAAAGAACATTTTCTTTTTTTTTTGAAAATGAATCTCACACAGTCGCCCAGACTGGAGTGCAGTGGCACACTCTTGGCCACTGTAGCCTCGATCTGTTGGGCTCCGGTGATCCTTCTGTCTCATTCTTACAAGTAGCCAGAACTATTGGCATGTGCTTCAGCACCCGGCTAATTTTTGATTTAATGTAAGTTCTCACAGAGTTGCCTGGGTGGGTCTTGAACCCACGGACTCAGGGAGTCCACTCACCTCATCCTCCCAAAGTACTGGGATTACAAGCTGAGTCACCGAGCTCAGTCAACAATTTTTTCAGTAAATAAAATCCTGTTTTCTTTGGGTCACCACTTATGTATACTCTAGGTACTGATTCTACAACACCCTCAGTCATATTTTTGGTATATTCTAATGACTCGTGGAGTCCCTTTGCTTTTCCATTTCTATAATATCTATTTTACCCACACTGTGATGATACTATTTTTTGTGTATTTTGGAATAGTTACAGATTTTAAGAAAAGTTCTCTGTGTGTTTTCCTGTGCAACTTGCCAGTTTCCCACACTGATCTGCACTTTAGTCAAGAGCAGTGTTCCTCTTCACATCAGTGGATTTCACCATAAAATGTGTTCATATTTCTTTATGCATGTGACCTTTGCACTACCTGGCATGTGAAAATCCCAGTCCTATTTCCTTACTCTAAATCCACAGGATTCCACCTTGGTTTCCACCTTGTGATAACTTAAAAGCACTTAATTCTTATCTCACCATGCATTTACCAGAGTATTTCTTAATTTTCCATATTTCAGAGATTACTGTGTTTGTTAACACACATCAAATACCTTAAGATTTCAATATTTTTTACTGTTTTTTCCATTTATTTCCTGTAGAGAGATAATTCTGGACTCTGTTGATATGTTGTAGAGTGATCAACTTGGAAATGAATATTAGAGTCAATTTTATGCTATCCAAAAATATTTGTCTTGAAGAATTTATACAAACATTTATACAAACATCTATGTATACACGTATACACACAAATAAATGTGTAAGCATAAATGCCAAGAAAAATTTAGTAGATATCATATATAGCATATATGTTTTAGAATGAATATTATGTTTTATTTTGAAAATATTTAAAACATCTGTATCTGTCACAGGACACCATCTGCTGGGAAGTTTTTCACCAAGGGACAGAAAGTGGAATAATTGAGAAACATCAATGACAAAAGTGTAGGTGGAGATGGAGAGGATAAATTTCCCTAGGAAAGACAAAGTTCCATGGGGACAAAGCCCCTGATAGATGATTGTAATCTTGTAAGACATGTATGATAGACTGAGAAAAGTCTCCATGTTGGGGTAGTGTGTGCCTGTCTGATAGTAAAACCCCATTTATGGATGTGTATACCTGAACTAAGATTGTGTTCATGCACATCCTTCCTAATGAAGGGATAATAAGGTAACTGAAAGTGATTTATTTGTGAGAAAGAAAAATATATCATGTAGTAACTTGATGTGGAAAGAATTCCTGGGCATATTTTATCAAATTGTTTTCCTCAATTTATGGCATGCCTGTCTAAGAAGAAAAGCACTGTTACCTAGTATTGGATATATTACCAAAACTTGTCCCAGACTTCCTTGCCAAGGATTTGAGAGGACACATAATTTAGCTGGAACCAAGAACAATGGTACCATTTTTCTTTTGTACATTTTCACACTAGTATAAAAATAGGTCCTCACCACAACACCTTTTACTAAATAATTCAATTTTCAATTGAATAATTTATTCTATCATGAAACAAACTTTCTTCACATTGATTTTGACATCATTATGATGGGGATGATGATGAAAATGATGGGAATGACGTAGAGGATTATAATAGTAATGAGGATTATGGCATCTCAGAAAAACAACCCAAGTACAAAGAGTTAATTGCATATTTATTTTTTGTTCAGTTTTGCTTGAGTCAGTCATACCATGGGCTAGAAACCAAGAAGAAGATGGTCTCCTGAGGGTGACATATTAACTAAAAGAAAAGAAAAAACAATATTGGCCAGAAACTCTCTTGTTTTTCCTTCTGTTCAAATGTTGCTCAGTGGTTCAATGTGTTGGGTGAGTTCTGAGCATGTACTGGTGGTTTAGCAGTCATCCTGAAGCCCACCCTGGTGAGCTGGGGTCTCCACTTTTTAGACGCCCTCACTCATGACTTGTGACTGAGTCATTGTTGAAAACTGGGCCTTGAATCTCCCTTACTGACCACACATTGGGCATGGGGATTCCTTCCAGTGAGGTGACAGGGTAAGCTGTGGGTCCTTCCTTTACAGATGGGAGCCAAATTTAAGGAAGGTTAATCCTAGTTTGGCTACCTGATGCAACAATCATGCTCCTAATATATTACCTGGCTGACTAATGTCCAAAGAAATTCACTGCATATGGATGTTTATTATATGTCCAAAAACAGATCCATTTTTTTTCCTGATAAATTCAACAGATTCAGAGGCTATATCTGGAAAACAAAGAGAAAATACTTTCCTCTAAAGGAACTTACTATGTAAGAAGATGAGAAAATAGTGTCAGAAAAATTGAGATTGAATACTTACCTGAATTACTGATAGTGACGTGATGTGTTGTAAAATGTAGCTGAGTTGTAATAGGCTTATAGCTGTCCAAATAATGAACCCAATAAATAGACCTGACCAGTTGTCACTAACAGTGGGCCTGCTGGAGTTCCCCTCCGCATAGGAAATGCCCTGAGGCTATTAAACTGAATTGGGTTAACTGTAGCCTCTAGTGTGTGTATGAACAGATTTTCCTTTGAATCTGAGTCTAGCTAATGTCTGCTACTATTGAGGAGACAAGAGACAGAGGGGGCAGACCACACGCACTCCATTCATGATCTGTATACATGGAGAAAAGGAAATGAAAATGAAAAATGTATGTTCTCCATCTGTTTAACGATTCCCGAGAAGAAAGGCAGCTCTATGCCAGGATATTTTACAGAACTAGGGAATGATGCAATCGGAACAAAATTAAATGACACAAATTTTGCAGACTGCACATTAACCTTCTATGTATTTAAAGAACATAAAATAAAACCTTGCATTCTATATTGAAAATCCACAACATGTCGACCCTGAGACAGGACCTTATCTGCACTTATGAGAGCACAATGCATCTGGATCAGGCACCAGAAGCTGCTCTTTGAGGGCCATGACATGTCTTCTGCTGCGGTATCACAATCTGTGAGATGATTCATGTCCTGTGAGACAACTGATTCCCAGAAGACAACTGAGCTTCCCAGTGATCTGAGGCAGAGTTATTGCTGGGAGTCATGGTGTTCCCTGAGAAAACACATTGACTTAAGGTAATTCAATGATATTCCAGACCTCCTTTGGTTTGCCTTTGTACAGCAGAGAAATTTAGGACATATCCACCCTTGGTCCCATTTCTCTATCCTTCACTCAGACAGAGAGGTCCATCAAGTTCTAATAGTTTCATGAAACTCGCTCCACTCCCCATGTACTTCCTCTCAAGAGAGTGGATTTATTATTTTAAATTGCCCAGAAATTTAAGTTAGTCTTGGAGCTGGGCTCTCAAAAGACCATAACCATCAACTTTTTTTTTAGCTAAATTACATATACTATGAGTCCAATCCCACTGTCCAGAATAAAATATAACATAAGCATGATTTTAATGAGTTTATGTGTCAACTTGCAAGGCTATAGTTTCAATTATTAAAATAAAATGAACTTATGTATGCCATGAAGGCATTTATTTGATGCTATGCATGTCTGCCATCAGCTTTATGCAAGTCAGGAGGATTGTCCTAGATAAACTGAGTGAGTCTTATTCAATCCCAGAAAGACAGCAGATGACCACACTGCATGGTGGATGGCAGGTCAAATTTGTTCCAGGATCTCTAGGCTGTCTATCCTGATGGCTAATTCTATGGACCACCACTTTTCTAGCCAGACCCCACATCATTGTCACCCAGAGTACACAGCACAAGGGAAGGTCCATCGTCAGCTCTTTCCAAAGTCAAGGGTGAGTGAGGTGGAACCATGACAATATGAGAAGCACAGAGTCAGTTCTACATCATTATCTCATCTTGAGAAGACTTCTATTATCGACTGGATGACTAATGTCCTCTAGCATTCCCCAAGCAGTTCATGCACAGAAACCAGCAATGGTGAGAGAGAAGATCCTCTCAGCCTTCCCAGGCCCTGCAGGAGACACAACCGGAGCCCCCTCTGAGCATCAAAGGCCTCAGTTCTAGGTTTTAGGTGAATGAAAAATTCACCATTTTCAAGGAAAAGAAGGAAAGAGAAGAGTGAAATATAATCTTGAAATAAAAAAAGATGAATTACCAGTTAAAAAAGGATATTGCATCAATTCTGAGTTGTTTGCAGTTTCAAAAAGAAAAGAATGTTAGATGTCACATCATTTATGTTTCTAAGGACACTGGAACTGCTCCAACCTATCAATGGGTTCAAATCTGACTCATATACACTATTCTACAGAGGAAATTTCACTGAGGTTCCTGCATGAATCTTTTAGAAA
This sequence comes from Carlito syrichta, assembly GCF_000164805.1. Lineage (NCBI taxonomy): Eukaryota > Metazoa > Chordata > Mammalia > Primates > Tarsiidae > Carlito > Carlito syrichta. Next base: position 116,211 of record NW_007261787.1, on the reverse strand, counting down.
ACTAACCCTACATTGCCAGGGCTTCCTCAGGAGACTGGTCCTTTTGCCATGGGAGGGTTTGTTCAGGGATAACTCCAATTTCTGACTTTGGTGCAGGTGAGAATGTGTTCTGCATATACAAATAGGACACCAATGTTACATATTTGGGGATGTCAAATTTTACTAAACAATTGCAAATCCAGACAGTTTCCACAGGAACAGATGGGAAGGCAGCTCACCGCTTGGTATGAAACCAGCCCTCAACAACCCTCTTCTGCTCCTGAGGTGGACCTAATGCCCAGTGGTCTGTCGCCCTCTGGTGGTTGAGAATCCCAGCAGGAACATTTTCTGAGCTCTCACTGAATTCCCCTCACTCTGTCTCTAGTAAAGTAATAAACAGCTAAGTCCTCAAGTTTCAGACTATTCATTTGCAGATACAGTGTGTTCTGGGAATTGTCCCTTGATATGGTGAATCTGCCTTGCACAGATGCAGTGTATTTTGTCATGTAACTATGAGCTTTGTTTATTTTTATTTCTTTTTTTAATGAGTAAGTGGGGATTTATTAGAAGACAGAAAAGCTTCCAGAAGTTGAAGGGGATCCTAAAAAGGGTGGCCAAAGCTTTGTTTCTTATTAGAATAAATCACTTCTTCCCATTCCCTGGAGTCTGGTGATCCAATTCCATATAATAGTCACTGGATGTGAATCCAGAGGCTGCCCATGACGGTCTTGGGGGACACTGTGCTGTAACAAGCCTCCTTGATTCCAGTAGCTGAACCTCACACAGGACTCCTGCAAACATAGAGATGACCTGTTCAAACTGTCAAGTATATACTGTTTATTTTCCTACTTCCACTCACACACTCAGTATCTTGAGTCTTCATGCCACAGTCATTAAAACAGTATCAAAGAAAACTCAGCAGTGCCCAAATTCCATGGTGAGTCACCTGTGTTCATTTCTGATCTCCAAATAGCAACATCTGAGAATCTCAGGACTGGGACTTCTCTCTGAGCGCTGCAGGGTCAGAAATGGTCTGGTTTTCATTGGCAGAGCGAGGACCCTATTTGCACTCCTCCTAATAGCCAGTCATGAACTGCGATGCCTCACAAAGGGAAGAACCCAAAGCAGACAAGAGTGATTTTACTGTGATAAATAATTAACTCTCATTGCCCTATTTGTTTTATAGATGCATACAGATAATGTTTGTAGGAGTATATTTTTCCTCCTCCTACAGATTACAAGTAACCCAGAGTATGAAGGGACTATGTGATGTGTCCAAGAGCTACTTGTGGTGAGAGTTACTCTCAGGATCTGGGCCTATGCTCCTCAGTGCTGGACTCAGCTGATTTGTAATTCAACTCCAGAATAGAGTTAGTTGTGTGCAGTTAGCTTTGTAAAACTGTTCTCTTTGAATAAGAACACGAAGTGCTTTAAATGTACTCTTGCATATACATGAAATACAAGTTTCATGAACGAGCAAGTCCATGCAAGTGTATTATCAGCAGTCTGATGTCATATGCATTATTGTACATCTGTTCATCCCTTCTTCTGTATCTATCATTCACTTGGTATTTGTTCTAACTTAAATACCATATAATTGACATATAATAAGTTTCACATACTAATGTGTTAAGTTGATAAATATTGACATAACTATCATGACTCTCAAGATGTCAAACAACTCATTTCACCTGTATATTTTCTGCAGTTCTGCTATAAATTCCTGCTCTTCCCCTTCCTTTCTCTCAGTTCTCACTAGATATCTACTTAATATTGTTAGGATACTTTAGATGAATTTTCAGTTTCTAAGATTTAAAAAGACAAATAATAAAGATTATACTTTTACTTTCTGTTTTATTTTATTTGGCAAAAATATCAGTGCATTTAGCCATGCTGTAGTATGTATCAAACACTCAATATTCTTAATAATGAAGCAAAGTCAAATGAATGAATACACCAACATTTTCTTGCAGATTAAGCTGTTGATTGAAACATGGATTTTTTCCAATTTATTCATTTTATCAGTAAAACTACTAATCCAACTTGGTGAAATAGGTAGTGGATAAAACAGCTATATTTCTTATTACATAAACAATAGCAATGACAAAATAGTTATCAATTTTCACGAAAAACAACAAAACTGGAAGTCTGTAAATTCACATATTTTCTTTGCTACTTCAGTTAACTGAAGTGACTTGACCAAGAACAAAACTGAAATCTGTAGAAAGACAAACCCATACAGGATGAAACAGGAACAGAATATCGGCTTATTAGTTTATTTTGGACAGAGGTCTCCAGATGGCATGTAGACCAGGACAAGTAATCTTGATAGGAACATGCATTGGATGGGTCAAAGCTTAATGCAGTAAAGGTGTCATGGTTTGAAATTTCTAGCAGCCACAGAGTTAGGATATTCCTATTCCCACTGAAGTCTTTTGTCCAGTGTGGTTGGTTCTTGGCAAAATTCCCTCCCACACAGCTGGTTATCACTAGGAGAGAGGAATAACTAATTTATTAGAAGCGCATTTGGAGCTATGTCCCCTACCACCAGTACATAACTAAAGAATTAATCTTCATGACAAAGCACTGATACCAGTATCCTAGGCCTAAGGTGCTGCCTATAAATAATGGGAAGAAAAGGGAATTCACCACAGAATTTCTTTTGACCTACAAATTCTATCATACAAAACAACAAACTTAATCTATAGGGAACAGCAAATATGGATGCAGAGTACAGAGATGGAGGAACATTGGAGATGTGAGTGAGAGAGACTGGGGGAAACAAAGTCATTCCATTCCAGAAGAAAGGGCAGAAATACATAGACCTGAATTCCATACGGAAGATGAACAGGGATTCAGGAGAGAGCTCACTGAGACCTAGCATCATGATGACTGCTGGGGAATGTGGCTAAGTGAGAAGATCAGAGACCAGTCCTTAGTCCATCCCCTTCTACCATATTAAAAACTGTCAACAATAAAACTGGAGTGTAGTTTGATTGCACTAAGGCTGATTGAATACAGGAGAACCAATGGGGAATGTGCAAAGTAATAAGGACACTAAAGCAGACTTTCACAGGGGAACCTGAACTCTCTTGTGTTCATAGCAGGGAGAAACTTCAACAAGTGCAACCACTGAAACAAGTATCAAATGCAGACCTGAGAAAATTTAAACAAATTTCACATTAAAGGTACACCAAAGATAAGGTGTGTTCATACACAGAAGGTAAAAAACAGAATCAAACCCTAAGCAACTACCAACCTTCGAACCCAAAATGTCTGGTTATCAGTAAAGCAATATGATGTATTACAAATAGAAAGTCATAATGAACAAATGATCAGAAAGTGTGCATAATGACACTATTATTATGGCTGCTTAAACAAGATATTAAATAATTAAAGTTAAAAAGTCATGATACAGAAACAGGTAACATTTGTTGAAAGATGGAAATATTAAGCAGGAGTCAAATGACCTCAACATTCTCTGGACTTTGTTTTCTGCTAACTGCTGTTAACTCACATGATTAATGTGTTCCTTGATATTTAAATGCATTGAATTAATAAAATACCCATTCTCTCTCCATCTACTTTTAAGATATTCAAAAGCTATAGGAGTTCTTTATTAACATGGTTCTCATGGATGTTGTTGGTTTGGTAAATGCTTCACATACAGTAGAATACTGAAAGGCATATCAATGCTTCTGGAAACAGTTTTACCTTCATGTTTATAAGGTTTTTTTCCTAAATAAGACATAGCTCCTAAGAGAAAATCTCCCCTCCCATGTCTTATGTACCTGTTAAGGGTTAAAGCCTGTCTGGTCGTTTAGAGCCCCATTGCAAACCAGACGCCACCAAGCAGGGAAGTTTTCTGTCGCTCACAGAGCATGTTCCTTTCAGAATTTCTATCCCAGTGTGAAGTGGCTGGCCCTGGTTCAGAATAGTCTTTCAGTGACACCTAATTCTTTTGAAATAGTAAATTGTCCTTGATAAACCCAATGAAGTCTACATGGAGACCCCAAACTAGGAGTTCATGAAAGTAACAGGGAGTCTCTTCTCTGGAGATGCCAGGTGCACTGATACAGTCAAGAGACATGCAGATTTCAAAAACTTTTGGTAAATTTGTGGGAACCTGATTTTTCCTTTTTGAACATCTGGTTAGGTATCACATAAAATATTAGCTTCACAGACAGATCTGTGTGATTCAAGGCCCAGATAATCACACGCACGCACAAATATAGAGACACATATACACGCACACACACACACGCGCGCACACACACACACACACACACACACACACACACACACACACACACACACACACTGATATTAATCTTCACATGCTTGGGTCCCTAATCTGCCAATCTTCATTATATCTAAGCCATGGGGAACACAGCAACTATGACCAAGGCCTAGATATGTGATTTTCTTCACCAGAAAAATCTAAAGCAACATAGTACAATTTTAGATATGGCAGGTCCGTGGACTTTGTGTCTGCCTGTTCTCACCTGGTTTCCTGCTACTGCCCTTCATGCCTGATAGTCAGTGTCTGGTTAAAAAGTACTTGAATTCATTTATTCTTGGATTGCATTTGCTTCTGGTTTATAGTCCTGCCAATACCAGAATGGACATCTGTTTTATTAATTTATTTATCTTTTAAATTTAAAGATGTGGGATACAGTTCAGGGTTACATATATAAATGTTCATTATGCAGTTACCCTTGTTGATGGTGTTGATCCCCTTTCCCCTGGCATAATCCTGCTACTGCCAATCTCACCTTCCCCCACGCTACTCTCAAATATTTTCTTATAGTATTTGACACTCAGTTCTTTGTTTCCATGATAGATCACGCAGTATTATACACTCTAAGTCCATCCAAGTTGCTGTGAAGTTCCTTATTTTGTGCTTCTTAATAGTTGCATGATATTTCAACAGGTATCTGTACCACATTTTTCAAATTCATTCCTCTTTCGATGGACATTAGAGTTGGTTCAATGCTATTGCTTTTGTAAACAATGCTGCGATAACATAGTGTGTGCAGGTATCACGGAGTGATTTGAGTTTCTCCGGGTATATTCTCAGCAGGAGGATTGAGGGGTCATATGGAAGGTCGATTTTTAGATCTTTTAGAAATTGCAAAACTGTTTTCCACATAGGTTGTATTAGTTTACACTCCATCAACAGTGCAGAAGTTTTTTTTCCCTTTTATCTGTGTACTCACCACCATCGGTTATTTTTTCAATTATTGATGATGGCTGTCCTGACTGGAGTTTGTTATTATCTCAGTGTAGTTATAATTTGCATCTATTTGATGACTAGTGTGGTCAAGAATCTTTCCATGTATCTGTTTGTGGCTCATATGTCTCTTTTAAGCAGTGTCTACTCATATATTTTGCCCACTTTGTAATGGGGGTGTTCATTGGATTTTTTGTGGCACATTTGAGTGCCTTGTAGATCCTAAATGTTAGGCCTTTGTGAGACATACAGTTGGAAAATATTTTTACATAATCTGTGGGCTGTCTCCCACTCTCGTGATGGTACCTTTGGCTTTGCAGAAAGTTATCACTTGATAACGTCCACCTTGTCTATGTTATCTCATATGACATGGGCATTTGGGGTTTTGATAAGTAATTGGCTATCTGTTCCAATTTCCATAAGGGTGTCGCCTGCATTTTCTAAGGTTCTTAGAGTTTGAGGTTTTACATTGAGTTGTTTGATTCATTTAGATTTGATTTTTGTGTATCATGATTGGTATGGGTCTTGTTTTAATCTTCTGCATTTGGTCAGCCCAACACCATACACTGAATAGTTTCTCCTCTTCCCAATGGTTGATGGTGGAGGCTTTGTCAAAGATCAGTAGGGTAAGAAATTGAGGTTTTGATTTCTGGAATTTCCAGCCTGTGCCATTGTTCTATATGCATGTTCTTGTACAAATACTTGACTGATTTGATTATTTTGACTTCATAAAACAGTTTAAAGTCTGAACAAGTGATATATCATGCTTTGTTGTTTTTGTTGAGGATCGTTTTGGCTGTTCATGGTCATTTATGTTTTCATATTAATGCCTGTATTGTCATTTCCAAGTCTGAGAAGAATACTACTAGTAATTTAATGGGTATTGTGTTAAATCTGTAGATTGCCTTGGGCAAAATGGACATCTTAGTAATACTGATTCTTCTAATTCATGAGCATGGAAGATTTATCCATTTGTTTGAGTCATCTTTGATTTCTTTGAGTAGTGTTTGTAGTTTTCATTTTAAAGGTCTTTCACACCTCTCATTAGGGAGATGACAAGTTATTTAATTTTTCTGTGGCTATTGTAAATAGGATAGGGCTTTTTATTTGGGTTTCTGTTTGTTTATGTTTGGTGTATAGAAATGTGACTGTTCTTTGCATATATCTTTTATACACTGAGACCTTGCCAAAGACCTTTGTCTATGCAAGGAGGTTTTGGCCAGATTCTCTTGGGCTTTCAGTGTATAGAAACAGGTCATCTGCAAAGAGCTATAATTGACTTCCTCTGTTCCTATTTGGAAACACCTGATCCCCATCTCTTGTCTGATTGCTCTAGGTAGAGCTTCCAAAACTATGTTGAAAATGAGGGGTGAGAGTAGGCATCCCTGTCTCGTTCCAAGTTTCAGGGAAAATTGTTCCAATTTTTGTCTTTTGAAAAGCTGTTGGTTTCCTCTAGTTGGTTCTTACTATTTTGAGTCATAGTACACCTAAGACTAGATGTTCTAGGGGTTCATCAAGAAGGGGTGCTGGGTTTTGTCAACAGTTTTTTTTCTGTGTCTAATGATATTATTATGTGTTTTTTGTCTTTACAGGTGTTGATATATTTAATTACGTTTATGATGTTGTGAATGTTGAAGCATCCCTGCATCCGAGGAAAGAAGACTATGTGTTTGTGGTGGATGAATTTTGAGATGTGCTGTTGGATTCAGTTTGCTAGGATCTGGTTGAGAATTTAGCATCTAGGTTCATCAAGTACATTGGCTTGTAGCTCTCTTTCTTTGCTGGATCTTTACCTGGTTTGGGTAAAAATAGGAAGTTAGCTTCATAAAATGATTTGGGGAGAGTTCCATCTTTCTCAATGCTTGGAATCCTTTCAATAATTTTGGCATCATTTCCTCCTTTTCTGTGTTCTAGAATACTGCTGGATATCTATCTGTTCCAGGGCTCTTAATGTAGGTAGTTTTCTTAGGGCATTGTCAATTTCCTGGAATAGTATTGATCTATTTATTGTCTCGATTTCTTCCTTGTTTCAACCTGGGAAGCTTGAGTGATGTGTGAAAGTCCTCCATTTCCTTTCGGTTTTCCAGTTTGTTTCCATACAAGTGAATATAGTAGTCTCTGATAATCTGTTGTGTTTCTTCAGGGTCAGTTGTGACTTGATCATTTGTATTTCTATTGTGTTTATTTGGGCCGTTTTTATCTTGTTCTTGGTCAGTCTAGCTAGGGTTCATAAATCTTGTTTAAGATGTCAAAAAAATCAGCTTTTTGTCTTGCTGATGTTTTTGTATTATCCTTTTGTCTTTTAGATCCTAAATTTGAGCTTTAATTTGTTGATCTGGATTTTTCTGCTGAAGTTAGGGTTTTTGTGACCTTGTTTTTCCAACTCACTTAGGTGATTATTAGGCTGTTAAGCTGTTATCCTTTCATTTTCTTCATATGTGTTCATAGAGATATGAATTTCCCTTTTATTACTGTTTTCATAGCATCTCAGGGGCTTTGATAAGATATTTCATCATTTTTCTTTGTTTCCTGGTATCTTTGAGTCTCTGATTTGATTTCCATGTTGATCAGGGGTTGTTTAGCATATGCTCTTTAGTGTTCATTTTTTGTGTGTTTTGGAGTAACTTTTTTGTGCTGATATTTATTTTTAATCTGCTGTTGTCTGAGAAGTTGTATGGCAGCATTTCAATCTTATGGAATTTGCTTATGCTTGATTTGTGATGGAGGATGTGGTCAATATTCAAGAATATTCCATGTGGTGGGAAATAGAATGCAAATTCCATGGTTGTTTGTTGGAGTACCAATTAAATTCATTTATCAAGTATCATGTCGATGTTCCAGATCTCTGTATTGAATTTTTGTCTTGACATTCTTTCTAGGGTTTTGAGTGGGGTATTTCAATTCTCAGCCATAATTGTGTTAAAGTCAATAACTCTTTTTAAGTTTAGTAGAATCTACTTTATGAAAATTGGTGCCTATACGTTGGGTGTACATATTTAGGATGGATATTTCTTGCTGATGGATTGAACTTTTTATTATTATGTAGTGACCTTTGGTATCTTTTTTGATAGCTTAAATGGTATTTTGTCTGATATTAAGGTCAGGACTCATGCTTTTTTATGATACGTTTGCCTAAAATTTTGAGTCCCATCTTCTTACTTTGAGTCTGTGAGTGTTTTTTCTGGTGACATGAGTCTCTTGGAGACAATATATTGTTGCCTCATGATATTTCATGAATTTGGTCATTCTGTGTCTTTCAGTGATGCACTTAGACTATTAGCATTCAGGCTATTTATTGAGATGTCAGAATTTAACCCTGTCATAGGAGTCTTACAGATTTTTTAGTTGTTGCTGCTGCTGTTTGTTTATTCGTTTGTAGTACTTATTTAGATTTTTGGTATGATTTATGTGTTTCTTAAATCATTTCTCTGCTCTCTTGTAAAGTGCATTATCATTCTTTTTTCCTTTCTTTTGTGTTTAATGCGTTCTGAAGTATGTCTTGTAGAGCTGAACAGGAGGCAGCATAGCCTCTTAGAGATTGAATGTCTGGAGAAGATTTTAATTCTCCATCACTGATGAAGCTTAACTTAGCTGGGTAGGTAATTCTTGGTTGAGTTTGTTTATCTTTGAGAACTTTGAAGATTGGGCTTTATGCTCTCCTAGCTTGAATTCTGCTTCTATTCTAACTGATCTTCCCTGGTAGGTATCCTAAACTATTTCTCTTGCTGCCTTTAGAAATTTTTTAGAAATTATTTTGTTATACCTATTTTTTTTGTTGTTGTTAATTACTATGTGTCTAGGACTTCATCTTCTGATTTGGTTTCTTACACGGGTACCCTGAATCTCTTGTGTTTGAATGGTTGTGTCACTGATGAGATGAGTTTCATTTTCTTAAATAATTTTATGAATTGTTTGTTCCAGGGTGGTCCCTGTCTGTGTGACTGTCTCAAGGATTCCAATTAAACTTAGCTTCAGCCTCTTTAAATAATCACTCATCTCTCAGAGATTTTGTTCTGTCTTCGTATACTTCTTTTCAAAGTCCATAACAGTTTTTTTTTGTTTCGATTTTGATCAAGCTCTCAGATTCTTTTATCTGCTTGTGTAATTGTGCTTCACATGCTTATCTGTTTCTGATATATTTCATTCACTGTTTACATTATTAATTTCCCTCATCTCTCCTCAATTCTATTTATTCTATTAATGTCTTGATATCTGTGTTTGTGGTTTGAGACCAGTCACTTTTGGGGTTCTTCATTTTTGCATTCCTAAGTCTGTATTCTTAGTGGCTGGTCTCCCAGTGGTCTGTCATAAGCCCATATTCATTCGTTGGTGTTTCTTCATTTTTGTAGATTTTCTTCTGCTTTTTTAACCTCTTCCTTAATTCTGTGTTCACTGATGAGAGTGTAGCTTTTACTTCATTTACTCAATTTCCTATTCTTCCTTTTGTGGACTTCCTGGGTTTGTTCTATTCTAAAGCTGAAGTGAGAGGAAGGTCTGTATTTTTGCAGTTTTGAGATTTAATTGAGCAGGAAGCTGTTGTTCAGAAATTTTCTTCAGATCACAGAATCCACCACCAGGTGTGTGGGACCCCTAAATCCACTTCCAACTACCTTACAATGTCTATGCAGTGTGGTACAGACTTTCTCCCTTAAGCAAAATGAAGTGCAAAAAAGGAAAACAATAGAAAAAAAGAAATGGTAGGCATGAGAGGAAGGTGGGACAAGAGAAGAAGAAGCAACTCATGTAGTTGAACTACCTGGTAAATAAGAGACACAAACAAGCCAGACATTAAAGAAAACCCAAGACCTATAGAAAGTTACAAAAACACAAGTCGACAAATAGCCCACTACACACGTACTCTCCAACAAAAATACCCATACACAAACAGGAATTCTTAAAAAAGGGAATAAAATAACAGAAGCAAAGCAAGTACTGGAATTTAATAAAAAACAAATAGAGTGAGAGAGAGGAAAAAAATCTAAAATTAAATACAAGCACAAAATCCAAGCAAAATAATCAAAAAACAAGACTCACTTTGAGGCTTTTCCTGTAACTTCAACTTCCTTTTAGCCCCTTCCCTCTGTTCTGAGGGCAGACTGTTAGGGTTGCTCTCAGTGTCAGGCAGATATCCTATGGATTGCTGTGGGAGGAGTGTAGAACAAATTGGAATTACTTTGTTTGCTACTACTGTTGCCAAGTCTCCCACTCATATCTGGCATGTCTGTCTGTTCCAGCATGGGGTAGAGGCATCTGTCTCACTTTTTTAAATGAGATAACCTCTAAGTCCCATGTTGTTGGCTGGATGAGCTGGGAGGAGCAATGAACGTCTCCTGGTCCTGGGACAGAAAAATGGCTCCAATTTGCATTTCCTCATTGGTGGTCGGTGGTGGGTCTCCACTTCAGTTCTACAACCTGCTCTCTCCACTGACCCAGGGCCCTGTAGCTCTGCTGTCACAGGTGATGGGGTGATCCAGGTGTCATGTGGGTGGGATTAGCTGTATTCTGCAGCCTTCTCCCAGGAGAACCCTGAGACAGCAGACAATACTATGCATTGGTGGCTCTAATCTCAGGATGATGGGTACTTCCAATCACCTCTGAAAGAAAACTCTGAATTCATGCACACAAGTCTCTCATCAGATGAAATTTCATCATCCACCAGCACAAATTTAACCAGGCACAGCATTTATGGACACTGGGTTTGTGAAAATGCTCTCAGTCCTACCTATCCTGTTGCCATCTTGCTGGATATCCTTGTTATTAAATATTATATGCAATTTTTTACTACATACTCATATAATTTGATTTACATTACATTATTCAGAGAAAGAACCCAATGCTATTATGGAGAAATGACCACTTCTAGGATGAGAAATGTCCTGGAACATCCTTCAGGACTATATCATAATATTATGCTCCAAAGACAAATTAAGTAGTTTTATAAAGGGTCACTGAGTTGATCTGACGGGGCCTCTGTGATGACTGTTGTTTGAATTAAGATGGAACTCCTTTTAGATCGTATTTACATCTAAATCAGTAAACTATGACTATAGCACACTGTCTTTTAAGTGTCTGCAAACTTAATTTAATTGGTAGATGCAAAAAACAAAAACACAAGTCTCTGTCAACAGCAATACGTTTTCTAGAAAATTTCCTACAGAGGTCGTCTAGACCATTTGATCTCCTGGGACAGCAGGCTTCCTGACATCTAACTGTTTATACATATTTTGTTTTTCTTATTTTCTGCATTGACAGTCTTTTGAATAAAATTGCATCTTTGTTTTTCCTAATGTACCTGCCTGGTAACCATATGACTGGATCTATATATATCATGGAATTTCGTGGGTCTCCAGTGTATTAGTCATTGGTCTGAAACTATGTCATGACTCCTCTTTGTTTCCTCCTGTCAGCCTTCTGACTGGATCAATGAACTTGATTTTTCTGAGTTACAGACTGCCAGTATACTATCTGGTACTATATTATTTGATTTCCTTTCCCATTGTGCGCCAGCCTTCTGACCGGAGCTACATCTGGCGCTTTCCTGAATCTTTGCTTGCTAGTCAGCTGACAAGAACTATATCATTATGTTGCCTGGGTCTCTAGGCCACCAGCCTCTTCACTGAAACTACACTCTTGGCTGTCCTGGGTCCCCAGGATGCCACCCTCTCAATTAGAACTGCATTGATGACTTTCTAAGTTCCCATCCGGAATCCTGCACTGCAGATGTTAGACATCACAGCTTCCATGTTTCTATTAGCCAATTTCCATGCCATTTCTATTACTTCGGGTAGTTTGGGATATAGTTGAATCCCTCCTCCTCCAGTTATTTAAGATGTGCTATTAAGATATCAATTTCAAAGCCAGGCTCAGCCTGTAATCCCATGCTCTTGGGAGGCTGAGGTGAGTGGATTGCCTGAGCCTGCGGGTTTGAGACCCGCCTGGGCAGCGAAACCTCATCTCTACAAGAAATCAAAAAATCAGCTGGACTTGGTAGTGTGCACCTGTAATTCTGTTTACTCAGAAGGCTGAAGCGGAGGGATCACGGGAGCCCAGCAGGTCAAGGCTGCGGTGGCAGGGAGCGGCCGCTGCACTCCAGTCTGGGCAAAAGAGTGAGACCCTTACTCAAAAAAAAAATCAATTTGAAATCTTTATTTGAAAATGTATGTATTTATGTATGGACGGATGTATTTTTGAGTCATGTTCTCACTATATCATCCCAGATCACAACAATCCTGGCTAAGAGCAGCCTTGATTTCCTGGGCTCAGGTGATCTTTCCACCTCAGTATTCCAAGGGAATGGGGCCACAAAAAAACACCAAAAAGCCCAACTAATTTTTATGTTCACTTTTATGTTGATGTAGAGATGAAGTCTCACTATGTTGTCCAGGCTTGTCTAAAAGACTTGACTCAAGCCTTCTGCTTACCTAGGTCTCCCCAGTGACTAGAATTACTGGTGGGAGCCACTGTGCTCATTTATATTTATTTATAAATTTATATGCATATATATACATCTATCATATATATTTCAGTATTACACATTTTCTTCTGAGCGCTGATAATCTCATAATGTTTTAAGGATTCTGATGTATATTTATGTGTTATATTTATTTTCATTGTTCTCAAGGTATGCTCCAATTTTTGGTGATTTAGTTTTTAATATGCTACTTATTTAATACGTGATTTCTAATTTCCACATTTTTGAAATTTTTTATTTTTCTTTATATATTTGCTTTGTAGTTTACTACTGTGATGATAATATTAATTACTCTAAATTATTTCATTTTAAATCAGCTGAAGAGTGTGTATCTGTGTGTGTTTTCTTACATATGATGTATTTTGATGGAAGCTCCATTTGTACTTGAGAAAAATGTCTACCCTGCTTTAATTAATTGGATTATTATGTATATATCTATATAGGGTAACTGTGCTGTTTAAGCCCTCTATTTCATTAATTTTATTCTGGATACAGTGTCTATTACTGAAATTAGGGTATTTGTTAATCCAACTATTATTTTAGAACTCTGTTTCTTTCTTCAATTTGGTCACATTTCCTTTCACAGAATTCAGGTTCTATTTTTCATTGCTCTGCTTTCCTTTTTTTCATTAATCAATATTTTTATTATGGTTTTGTGGGATACAGTTAAGGGTTAGGTGTACAATTACATTTCATTCAGGCACCCTGTTGAAAAGAAGTGTTTTCCCATCCCCAAACAGATATTTGCTACTGTTAATCCCATTCCCCTCCCCCCCATAATTTCCCAGTACCGTCAGTCATTTTCTTATAGTATTACATTGGATGATAAAGGTTCATTATATGAGTGAGAACATGTGATACTCGGATCTTTGTTTCTGTGAGAGGTCACTCAGTATTATAGACTCTAGTTCCATCCAGGTTGCTGTGAAATTCATGATTTTGTTCTTTTTTATGGCTGCGTGGTATTCCATCATGTATATGCACCACATTTTTTAATCCAGTCCTCTTTTGATGGGCAGCATGGTTGTTTCCAGGTTCTTGCTATTTGAACAATGCTGCGATAAACATACGTGTGCAGGTATATTTTTTATAGAGTGATTTGAGTTTTTCAGGGTATATTCCCAGTAAGGGGATTGCGGGAACATATGGAAGGTCAATTTTTAGAGCTTTTAGGAATAGCCACACTACTTTCCACAGAGGTTGCATTAGTTTACACTCCCACCAACAGTGTAGAAGTGTTCCCTTTTTGCCACACCCTCTCCAGCAGCTGTTATTTTTTGAGTTGTTGATAATTTCCATTCTGACTGGAGTTAGGTGGTATCTCAGTGTGGTTTTGATTTGCATCTCCCTGATGATTTGTGAGGTTGAGCATTTCTTCATGTGTTTGTTGGCTGCTCGCATGTCTTCTTTTGTGAAGTGTCTGTTCATGTCTTTTGCCCATTTTATAATGGGGTTGTTTGTTTTCTTCTTTTCAGTACGCTTCAGTTCTTTGTAGATCCAGGATGTTAAGCCTTTGTCAGACCTAGAGTTGGCAAATACTTTTTCCCAGTCTGTAGGCTGTCTCCCTGCTCTCTTGATGGTTTCTTTGGCTTTGCAGAAGCTTGTCAGTTTAATAAGGTCCCATTTGTCTATCTTCTCTCTTAAGTCCTGTGGGTTTTGGGTTTTGTACAGGAATTGAATGCCAGTTCCGATTTCCATGAGAGTATTTCCTTCCTTTTCTAAGGTTCTTATGGTTTGAGGTTTTACATTTAGGTCTCTGATCCATTTGGAGTTAACCTTTGTGCATGGGGATAGATAGGGGTCCTGTTTCAATCTTCTGCATGTGGTCAGCCAGTTTTCCCAGCACCATTTACTGAATAGGTTCTCCTTTCCCCTGTAGTAGGTAGTGGGGGCTTTGTCGAAGATGAGTTGGTGGAGAAATTGAGGTTTTGCTTCTGGAATCTCAATTCTGTTCCATTGATCTATATGCCTGTTCCTGTACCAATACCAAGCTGTTTGATGATTGTAGCTTTATAGTAAAGTTTGCAGTCTGGTATTGTGATACCACATGCTTTGTTTTTTTTGCTGAGGATTGTTCTGGCTCTTCTTGGACATTTGTGTTTCCATATGAATTCCTGTGTTGTTTTTTCTGGGTTTGAGAAGAATGTTCTTGGTAATTTAATGGGTATTGCATTGAATTTGTAGATGGCCTTAGGTAAGATGGACATCTTCACAATGTTGATTCTTCCAATCCATGAGCATGGAATATTTTTCCACTTGTTCATGTCAGCTTTGATTTCTTTGAGCAGTGTTTTGTAATTTTCATTGTAAAGGTCTTTCACGTCTCTGGTTAGGAAGATGTCAAAGTATTTCATTTTCTTTGTGGCTATTGTGAATGGAATTGTGTTTTTTATTTGGGTTTCTGTTTGTTTATTATTGGTGTAGAGAAATGCGATTGTCTTTTGTACATTTATTTTGTATCCTGAGACTTTGCCAAAGGCCTTTATCAATGTAAGGAGGCGTTTGACAAATTATCTTGGGTTTTCAAGGTACACAATCATATCATCTGCATAGAGAGATAACTTGACTTCCTCTTTTCCTATTTGAATACCTCTGATTGCCTCCTCTTCTCTGATTGCTCTAGATAAGACTTCCAATACTATGTTGAACAGGAGGGGTGAGAGTGGACATCCTTGTCTAGTTTCAGTTTTCACGGTAATTGGTTCCAATTTTTATCCATTTAGAAGTATGCTGGCTGTGGGTTTCTCGTAGATGGCTTTTACTATTTTGAGGTATGATCCCCGTATGCCTAGATATTCAAGGGTTTTTGTCAAGAAGCAGTGCCAGATTTTAACAAATCTTTTTCTGCATCTAATGATATGATCATGTGGTTTTTGTTTTGACATCTCTTGATGTATTTAATTACATTTTTGGTTTTACGAATGTTGAACCATCCTTGCATCCCAGGAATGAAGCCTACTTGGTCATGGTGGATGATTTTTGAGATGTATTGCTGAATCCGGTTTGCTAGGATCTTGTTGAGAATTTTAACATCTAAGTTCATCAAAGATATTGGCCTGTAGTTCTCTTTCTTTGTTGGATCTTTACCTGGCTTGGGTATCAATGTGATGTTGGCTTCGTAAAATTATTTGGGGAGAGTTCCATCTTTTTCAATCGCCTTGAATACCTTCAGTAGGATTGGTATCAGCTCATCCTTGAATGTCTTGTAGAATTCTGGTAGAAAGTCATCTGGACCATGGCTTTTTTTTTGTAGCATGTTTTCTTATTATGTAGTCGATTTCCTTGATTGTTATTGGTCTATTTAGAGTCTCAATTTCTTCTTGTTCCAACTTAGGTAGGTTGTGTGATGTTGGAAAGTCCTCCATTTTCTTCTGGTTTCCAAGTTTGTTTCCATACAAGTGTACGTAGTAGTCTCTAATGATCTTTTGTATTTCTTCAGGGTCAGATGTCACTTCATCTTTTGTGTTTCTGATTACACTTATTTGGTTTTTTCTCGTTTTTCTTGGTCAATCTAGCTAGGGGACCATTGATCTTGTTTATCGTTTCGAAGAACCAGCTTTTTGTTTCATTTATTTTTTGTATTATCTGTTTGTAGTCTATGTCCTGGATTTGGGTTTTTATTTTGGTGATCTGGATTCTTCTGCTGAAATTAGGGTTTTTGTGGTCTTGCTTTTGCAGCTCCTTTAGGTGGCTTGTTAGGTCGTTAATTTCTGTTCCTTCCATTTTCTTCATGTGTGTTTGTAGGGATATAAATTCCCTTCTTACTACAGCTTTCAGGGCATCCCAGAGATTTTGGTAAGATGTTTCTTGATTTTCATTTGTTTCCAGGTACCTTTTGATCCCTGTTTTGATTTCGTCGTTGACCCAGGAGTTGTTTAGCATCATTCTGTTTAGTGTCCATGTCTTTGTGGGTTTTCGGGGGACTTTGTTTGTGTCAATGTTTAGTTTTATTCCACTGTGGTTCGAGAAGGTATTTGGTAGAATTTCGATCCTTTTAAATTTGCTTATGCTTGATTTATGGCCGAGTATGTGGTTGATCTTACAATATGTTCCATGTGGTGATGAGTAGAATGTGTATTCTGTGGTCTTTGGATGGAGTGTTCTGTAGGTATCAATTAAGTCCATTTGGTCCAAAGTCACATTGAGGTTCCGGATCTCCTTGCTGATTTTTTGGCCTGATGATCTGTCTAGGGTTGTGAGTGGAGTAATAAAGTCCCCAGTTATGATAGTGTTAGAGTTGATATCTCTCTTTAGTTTTCCTAGAAGTTGCTTTATGAAAGTTGGCACACCTATGTTGGGTGCATATATGTTTAGGATAGATATTTCTTGTTGATGGATTGAGCCTTTTATCATTATGTAGTGGCCTTCTGTATCTTTGTTGATTTTTAATAGCTTGAAGGGTATTTTGTCTGAAATTAAGATCACTACTCCTCCTTTCTTTTACATTCTGTTCACCTGAAAGTTTGTTTCCCATTCTCTTACTTTGAGTCTGTGCGTGTCCTTTCTAGTGAGGTGAGTCTCCTGAAGGCAATAGATTGTTGCTTGCTGATATTTTATCCATTTTGCCATTCTATGTCTTTTCAGTGGTGCAGTCTGTTCACATTTAGGCTAATAATTGAAATGCAAGAGTTGATCCCTGTCATAAGGTTCTTACAGAGTTGTTCCTGTATGTTTGTTGTCTTTCTTTGGGTTTTGGAGTTGGTTCATGTGTGTTTTTAATCTTTTGCCTGTACTCTTGTGAAGAATGCTGGTGTTCTTTTTTCTTTTTCTTCTGTGTTCAGTACTTTCTTAAGTGTTTCTTGTAAAGGTGGTCTGGTGGCAGCGTAGGTTCTTAGGGATTGGATATCTGGAAAAGATTTCAATTATCTCTCACTAATGAAGCTTAGTTTGTCTGGGTAGGTTATTCTTGGTTGAAATTGTTTCTCTTTTAGAACTTTGAAGTTAGGACTTCAGGCTCTCCTGGCCTGAAGGGTTTCTGTCAATAAATCTGCTGCTATTCTAATTGGTTTTCCCTGGTAGGTAGTCTGGCCTTTTTCTCTTGCTGCCTTTAAAATTTTTCCTTTTATAACTACTCTGTTTAGGCGAATTATTATGTGTCCGGGAGTTGGTCTTCTCATTTGTTGTCTTGCAGGGGTTCTCTGAATCTCTTTTGCTTGAATTTTTTCATCCTTAATGAGATGAGAGAAGTTTTCTTGAATGATTTCATGAAATGTTTTTTTCCAGTGTGGCTTCTGTTTCTCTCTCTGCCTCAGGAAGTCCAATTACTCTTAGGTTTTGTCTCTTGAAGTTATCATTCATTTCTTGCAGGTTTTGTTCTGTCTTTTTGAGCTTCTTTTCTATGCCTTTGACAGTTTGGGTTAGTTCTGTGTTTTGGTCTTCAAGCTCTGAGATTCTTTCTTCTGCTTGACTGATTCTGCTTTCCATGCTTATTAGTCTGTTGTTCATTTCCATCACAGTATTCTTTACTGCTGTCATTTCTGATATCAGCTCCTTCCTATTTTCTTCTTGTCTCCCCTCAATTTTTAAAATTCTCTCCATTAGTGTCTTGATTCCTGGGTTTGTTGCATCTAACCAGTCATTCTGGGGGCTCTTTATTGTTTGTGTTCCAGAGTCTGTTTTCTCAGTGTCTGATTTCCCAGGGGTCTGTGTGACACCTATATTCTTCTTTTGGTTTTTCTTCATTTGTGTGGTTTTCCCCTCTCCCAACTTTTTCCTTCCCTCCACATCACCGTTTTCTTTAATTCTGTTATTCAGGGGTAAACGGATTGGTTTTACTTCTGTTTGTTCAATCTCCTATTCTTTATGTATGTCCTCTTACTTTGTTCAATTCTGGAGTTGCACTGTATGTTGGAGGTGGTCCTTTTTGCAGTTTTGAGATTTACTTAAGGGGAGAGCTGTGATTCAAAATCTATCTGCAGGTCCTGGTATGCGCTGGCAGGTGTGTGAATAATGTGGAACCCACTTCCCACTGCCCTGGAATCTGTCCGTGCAGTGGGGCTGTAGGTTTACTCCCTGAAATAAAATGTGGTTAGCAGAACGGAGAGAATGGAGCAGATAGTGGGTTGCTGAGGGGAGTGGAGTGATAGAGAAGTAAGTTTGGAAACAAACGAGTGTGCCAACAAATAGAGAGAGAGGCCTATACTGAAACAGATGAAAACAATAGACCACAGCTATAGACGAACCAATTCTCATACAAAAAATTAAAATAAAACATAGTGATGCTAACATACAATTTAACCAACCACCTTGTTTGTGTGCTTTTCCTCTATACAAAGATATGGTTTACAGAGAGAAGAAAAGGAAAAGGAAAAAAGAAAAAAGGGAACAATACAGTAGGAATAGAATTAAGTCATTAAACTAATGGGATCAATGAAGCACACACTGAGACATTTCATTTAAGGCCAATGTCCTTTCAGGTCTGATTTCTAGTTTTCTTTTCAAGCTGGTAAATTAGTTTGCAGTTAGGGTCAGTTGCCCCTGATCTGCTGTGAAGGACAGTTCAGATTATTCTCCGTTCAGCATTCTTGTCTATGTCTTTATCAAGCTTGTTTCTCCCGTTTCGGTGTTGTTACTTTGAATCGCCAGCAGGTGGTGCTATTTCAGCTGCTCACCCCAGAGGAGGTGGGGCCGCGCAGGAACAAGATGGCTGCCTGACTCAGGGCAGGCAACAGGAACCTTACAGCGAGTGTAGGAACAATCTCGGTCACAGGAGAGGTGGCAGCAATCTCAGCAGATCTTCCCTGAAGGGGTATGATGTGGATCACCTTGGGCCCAGGTGGTGTGATGTGTTACGGCTGTCACAGAGGCTGTGGTAGCGGCAGTGAAGGTGACAGCAGCAGCAGAGCAGCAGCAGGGGGAGGGGCTGTGGTTGCGGTGGCGGCACCGTTTGCATGCAGTGACTGTCCAGTCCATTGTGATGTCCCAGCGGTGGCAACGGCCGAGCTCTGTCTGAAGAGCAGACTGCCATGTTGGGGTCCACAGCCCTCCGGGGCGAGAGTCAGAGACCCACTGCAGATCTCCTTTGCAGAGGGCTTCAGATACTGGGTTGCCCCATCGCCATCTTGCCGCTTCTGCTCTACTTTCTTAATTGTGTGGCATTGTAATAAAAGTAAATTTGTGTTATATAACCATAATAATGGTATTTTGTCATAGGCTTTATTTATGTGCTACTGAAATGTAGCCTCATCAGCTCACATTTGCTTTTCATCTTCATGTACTATGCTTTTCCAAACTTTCACTTTTAACTTTTCTGTGCATACTTATTCAAAATCATTTTAAATTTATGCACCTGCACACTATATCCAAGTCTTCACCTACCAGCCACACAGCCAGCCACCATAACAGATTTTAGTACTGATATCAGAATGCAAGAACCCTGGTGTCATATGTCATTCAAAGTTCTGCATTGTTGAAATCTAGGAAACTATCCTTGTCCTCCATAGTCCAACAATTGAGATTTCCAGAAATCCTACAAATTTCCTCTTTATATAAGATTTTCCTTCTATTTTTTTCAAATTTAAAACGTGGGATACAATTCAGGGTTAAGTATACAAATGTTCATTAGTACCCTTGTTAATGAGGTGTTCCCCTCCCTCCTTTGACAGATTAGCTGAAGTGCCAATCTCACCCTCCCTTCCCCTGATAATCAGTTTCTTAAGGTATTATAATAATTGTCCAAGGTCCACTTATGGGTGAGAACATATGGTAGTCTGTTTTTTGTTTATGTGCTAGATCACAAAGTATGAGAAACTCTAAATCCATCCAAATTGCTGCAAAGTACATACATCTGTCCATCTTTATGAATGCATGATATTCAATTGTGAATACATACCACATTTTTTTTATCCAGTCCAGTTTCAATGTGCAGCACTGTTGGTTCCATGTTTTTGCTATTGTAAATAGAGCTGCAACAAACATGCTTGTGCAGGTATTATTTCTGTAGAATGATTTGCGTTCCTCTGGGTATTTTCTCAATAGTGAGATTGCTGGATCATATGGAAGGTCAAGTTCCAGTTCTTTCAGAAACCGTCACAGTGTCTGCCAACGAGGTTGCACTAGTTTGCATTCCCACCAGCAGTTTAGAAGGGTTCCTTTTTCTCAGCATCCTCACCAGCATTTGTTGTTGCTTGCTTTATTAAAGATGGCCAATCTTGCCAGGGTTAGGTGGTATCTCAAGGTTGTTTTGATTTATATTTGTCTGATGATTAGTGAGGCTGAGCACTTTTTCATGTGTCTGTTGGCTGCTCATGTATCTTCTTTCAAGAAGTTTCTATACCTGTCTGTTGTGCACTTTGTGTGTGTGTGTGTGTGTGTGTGTGTTTGTATTGGAGTCTCACTCTGTCGCCCAGACTGGAGTGCAGTGGCTGCTTCCAGCCACCGCAGCCTCAACCTCCTGGACTCTGGTAATCCTTCCACCTCTGCCTTTCAAGTAGCTGGAACTACAGGCGTGCGCTACAACTCCTGGCTAATTTTTTGATTTATTGTAATGATGAGGTCTTGCCAATGTGCCCAGATGGGTCTGAAACCCGCGGGCTCAGGCAATCCAATCACCTCAGCCTCCCAAAGGTGTGGAATTACAGGCTGAGCCACCGAGCTCGGCTTGTTGTGCACTTTTTAATGGGACTCTTTGTTTTTCTTTTTTTGGCATGTTTGCGTTCCTTTCAGATTCTGGTTTTTTGTTTCTGTTTCTGTTTTTGTTTTTGTTTTGATTTGGAGTCTCACTCTGTCATCTAGACTGGAGGACAGTGGCCACTCCTGGCCACCACAGCCTCTACCTGCTGAGCTCTGGCGAACCTTCCACCTCAGCCTTCCAAGTAGCCAGAATTACAGCCACGCACTACCACGCCTGGCTAATTTTTTTAATTTATTGTAGAGATGATGTCTCACCAAGTTGCCCAGGAGGGTATTGAACCCGTGTGCTCAGGCAATCCACTCACCTCAGAGTCCCAAAGCGTGGGATTATAGGCTGAGCCACTGAGCCCGGCCTCAGATCCCAGTTTTTAAACCTCTGTCAGACATACAGTTGGTAAATATTTTTTCCCATTCTGTGGACTGTCTTCCTGCTCTCTTGATGGTTCCTTTTGTTATGCAGAAGCTTGGCAGTATGATGAAGTCCCACTTGTCTGTCTTATTTCTTGTGGTATGTGCATTTAGGGTTTGGATCAGAAATTGGTTTACAAGTTCCAATTTCCTTAAGGGTGACTTCTGTATTTTTGAAGATTCTAATAGTTAGAGGTTTTACGTTAAGTTTTTGATCCATGTAGAATTAATTTTTGTGCATGGTGATAGGTAGAGGTCCTGTTTAAATCTTCTGCTTGTGATCAGCCAGTGTTCACAGTGCCAATTATTGAATATGTTTTCCTCTCCCCAGTGATTGTTTTTGGAGGCTTTGTCAAAGATGAATCATTTGAGAAATTGAGGCTTTGCTTCCAGAATCTCTCTCCTGCCATATAGGTCTACATGTCTGTTCTTGTACTAATACCAAGCTGTTTTGATTACTGTAGCCTCATAGTAGCATTTGAAGTCTTGAAGTGTGATACCTCCTGCTTTGTTTCCTTTGATAAGGTTTGTTTTGGCTATCTTTGGTCATTTCTGTTTCCATTTGAATTTCTGTATTGTCATTTCCAGCTCTGAGAAGAATGATGTTGGTAATTTATTGGGTATTGCATTGAATCTGTAGATTGTCTTTGTTAGGATAGACATCTTCACAATGTTGATTCTTCCTAACCATGAACATTGAATACTTTACCATTTGTTTGTGTATTCTTAGATTCCTTTGTGTGGCTTCTTGTAATTCTCATTGTATTGGTCCTTTCACATCTTTGTTTAGGAAATTGCTGAAGTATTTCATATTTTTGTGTTTGTCAATTGGGAATGGCGTTTTGCTTTTTATTTGACTCTTTGCCTGCTTGTGGTTGGTGTATAAAAATACAACTGTCTTGTGCACATTTATTTTGTGCTTGAGACTTTATCAAAATCATTTATTAGTGCAAGTAGTTTTATGACAGATTCTTTTGGATTTTAAAGTATAGGAATATGTCATCAGCACAGAGGGATAACTTGATTTTCTTTTTTCTATTTGGGTAACCCCGATATCCTTCTCTTGTCTAATTGCCCTAGCTAGGACTTAAAACACAGTATTGAACAAGAGAAGTGAGAGTGAGCAGCCTTGTATTGCTCCAGTTTTCAGGGGAAATGTTTCCAGTTTCTGTCCATTTACCTTTACGTCACCTGTGGGTTTATCATAGATGGCACTTACTATACTGGGGTATAT
This sequence comes from Carlito syrichta, assembly GCF_000164805.1. Classification (NCBI taxonomy): domain Eukaryota; kingdom Metazoa; phylum Chordata; class Mammalia; order Primates; family Tarsiidae; genus Carlito; species Carlito syrichta. Next base: position 93,255 of record NW_007261787.1, on the reverse strand, counting down.
TTCTTCTATGCCTAGGTGTTTTAGGGTTTTTGTCAAGAAGTAATGCTTCATTTTGTGTTTTAGGTGTTTTAGAGTTTCTTTATAAAAACCCTAAAACACCTAGGCATAGAAGAAATATACCCCAATATTACTTTGTCTATATCTAATGAGACAAAATGACAAAATTACTTTGTCTATATCTAATGAGATAATCTTGGGGTTCTTATTTTTGCTTCTGTTGATATATTTAACTGCATGTATCATCATGAGAATGTTGAATCAGCCCTGCATCCTGAGGATGATGCCTACTTGGTCATGGTGGATCATTTTTGAGATGTGTTATTGGATTCAATTTTGTAGTCTTGGTGAGGATTTTTGCATCTATGTTCCCAAGGAACATTGGACTGTAGTTCTCTTTTTTTGTTGGGTCTATACAACGATTTGGGGATTAGTGTGATGGTAGTTTTGTGAAACACTTTCAGGAGAATTCCATCTTTCTAAATTGCGTGGAATACTTTTCATAAGATTGGTTTCATCTCCTCCTTGTATGCTTTGTAGAAACCTGCTGGAAAGCCATCTTGTCCAGACTTTTATTTTGTAGGTAGACTTTGTATAAAAGAGTCAATTTCCTTGATTGTTTTTAGTGACTCAATGTCTTCTTGTTTCAACCTAAGGAGCTTGTATGATGTCTGAAAGTCCTACATTTCATTTAGGTTATTATGTTTGTTTTCATATAGTTTCACACAGTGATCTCTGATAATCTTGCTTATTTCTTTGGGGATGTACTTTCAGGATATTCCCTCCGGTTCACAATCAACCCCTGAGTAGTTGTTCTGCCAGTCACAGAATTTGAGTCTGTTGCTCCGTGGTGACCAAGTTGAGGCACTTTCCTGTCCCACCTTGAAGATGGTGGCAGATTGCCTCTTTTGTTCTCTCCTGTGCAACTCTGCCTCTGGACTCTTTCCAAAGCCACTGCTGCCAGTGCCTGGCCAGGGGCTGAAGTGGTGAGGCAAAGTCTGGAGTCAGGAATCTTTCCCCACCACTTTTTCACAGAAAAAATTTTGCCCTTCTTTTTTTTTTTTTTTGAGTTGGAGTCTCACTCTGTCACCCAGACTGGAGTGCAGTGGCCGCTCCCAGCCACCGCAGCCTCAACCTGCTGGGTCCCGGCGATCCTTCCACCTCAGCCTTCCGAGTAGCTGGAATTACAGGCACGCGCTACCACGGCCGGCTGATTTTTTGATTTTATTGTAGAGATGAGGTCTCGCCTACCCAGGCAGGTCTCAAACCCGCGGGCTCAAGCAATCCACTCACCTCAGCCTCCCAAAGGCATGGAATTACAGGCTGAGCCACCAAGCCCGGCTAAATTTTGCCCTTCCAAATAAATTGGTACTTGGCTCCTGTGACCTGGGAAGTGTCAGGGATTAAGCAGAGAAACTGCAGCATCAACATCTGCACCAAGAGGGCCCTGGTCCCTTGCTCACAAGCCCCATTTAGATAGTCTCTCCCTGCATTTTCTTCCCAGGGTGTTGTTGATTAAATTTTTTTAAATGGTGCTCACCTTCTGAGTCCCAGAAATTACTAGGCTCCAAGTAGAGTAGCTGCTACAAAAAATACTGTACCAGGAGAGCCCTTGTCATCAGAACCTTAGCCCTCAAGCAGTCAGTCATTCACCTGCCCAGTCACTCTCCTGTTTGTACACAAAATTTTTCATACACTCACTCACTCATACCAGGACTTGCATAATCTGAATGGCACAGCTACCATTTTCCCCTGGATTAACCAACCTGTGTTTTAAAGATTAAGAAGCTAACACTCAGAGGGGGAAAATAGTTTCCTTAAGGTCATATGGCTACTTCTTGCATTTAATCCTCAGAGTACATATGAAAAGAGAATAAAGCACAACATAGTCAGTGAAATAATCTCAAGATAAATATTATCAACTTTTCCCTGCCACCACATCTATATTGAAATGAACAGATTTCAGATTCCCCTTGTATTTTTGAGGCAGGAACATGTGATCAATAAATATTTATCTAAACCTCAGCATTTTTTCAAATTGTTGTTATAAACTCCTTTTTTTGTAAAAGAAAATGTTATATTTGTAGAGAAAACCTATCACCAGCCCATGCACACTTGCAGCTGGGGTCAGCCTGTTTCTGTGGGTACTGAGTGCCCCTTGTAGTCCAGTCCGTATATGTGCTCAATAAATATATATCTAAATCTCAGCATTTTTTTTCAAATTGTTATTATAAACTCCTTTTTTTGTAAAATAAAACTTTATATTTGTAGAGAAAACCTCTCACCAGCCCATGCACACTTGCAGCTGGAATCAGCCTGTTTCTGTGGATACTGAGTGCCCCTTGTAGTCCAGTCCGTATATGTGCTCAATAAATATATATCTAAATCTCAGCATTTTTTTTTCAAATTGTTATTATAAACTCCTTTTTTTGTAAAAGAAAACTTTATATTTGTAGAGAAAACCTCTCACCAGTCCATGCACACTTGCTGCTGGGCTCAGCCTGTTTGTATGGGTACTAAGTGCCCCTTGTAGTCCTGTCTCCACCTGTGGAGATTCTGTCTGACTCACAGAGCATCTTTCTCTCATTTCTCTAGTCCAATATGAAAGGCTGCGCCCTGGTTTGAAATCTTCTTCAATGACACTGTATTCTTCACACACTATCTTATAAAACAGAGAATTGTCCTTACTATACACAGCAAGCTGTATAGGGAGAACAAAGTTAGACTTTTGCAAATCCCCAGATACCCTCTTCCCTAGACTTTCAAATGCTCTGATGCAGTCAACACCCACAGTCAGTCCGAAAGAACTTCAGAACTTTTGGGTAGCCTTTTCTCTCCGTTATACTCCATGGGTTAAATATCTATTCAGTGAAATTTTGAATCTGAGGGAATAGGACTCAGAGCCCACCCACACCTGCTCATCCAGAAACACAACAGATACTGAAGGTAGAGCCCACAGAAATTTGTAGGAAATGCACTTTTTCTGCCAATGTCTAGGATATGGGTAGTGTCTCCTGTAGTGTCTATAGGCCTGTGCCTTGCCAAACAGAACAATAGCAAAGACCTTATACCTGGGAATGAGGTTTTGAGTCCATGGTAGTTTGCCTGTTCTTCTCACATCTGGATTGTGTAGATAACACTGAGGAGGGTCCAAGCTACCATCAAGTGTCACAGGCAGCCCTGTTGGTGCAGCCAACAATGAACTGCCTCTCCTGTGGTAAGAGACATGGAAGACAGCATCCCAGCTTGTCCTACACTCAAAGGCATATCCTGGAGCCTGTGAGAATCTTTCTGACCCTCTATGGGATGTCTTCTGAGGAGCAAAGCAGGTGCTCATTTTTGACCATGGAACATGGGTTGTCGAGCTCAATGGTTCAGGGTCCCTGTGGATCAGGGTCTGTCTTTGATCTCTGCTTAATCCCTTATCATTTTGACATCTCTCTGAGGGTCTTGACACGTGATTTTAATTGTGAAACTCACGATCAGGTGAGCTGACTTATAAAGCCCCCTTTAGGAGACCCAAACATATCCAGGACTGTTTCAAGTAGCTCCAGAACTCAGCCAGAAACTGCATGTGTCGCCCACATGGTGAACATTTGGGATTGGAAGGCTCATATGGTTGGAATGAGGTCCTGGATTCTGCATCCCACAGCAGGTCCTGCAATGCTCCTAAGCACCTCCCCTAGATCTGAGGCCTGTGTCATACGGTCTACTCAGGCTGGGACTTGGCTCTTGCTTTTGACAGTAAGAAAGGCCTGGGAAGTTTGTGTTTTCTGGGTTGTTGCTGTCACTGCTTCCCAGGACACTGAAGACACCACCAGGACTGGATCCTCTGGTCAGAAATGAAGACATACCCCAGCTGAGGGAACCCCTTGAAAATTCTGAGGTTCCTGGAGTTCACATAGTTGCAGAAGGGAAGACCCTTCAGGACTGGGAGGAGGAGGCTGCCCTTTGGCCGCTGCTCAGGTGATGATGTTCTGCTGTTCAACTTGTTGGGGAGTAGGGCCAGGCAGGTGAGTGTCATTTATCCCCTAGTGAGATGCTAAGCTTCCGCAGGAACCTCCTCACCAGGAAGAAAAGGGAACTTGTCTATCTGTGTCACCAGCCTGCTGGTCATGTTCTAATTGTGGCCTCCTGCCCAGTAGAACACAATGGCTTGTGATACATGGATAGAGCCACTTCTTAAAGTCACTTCTTAGTCACAGATGCAATTACTTGACCCAGATCTTTATGGAAAATCTTCTTCTATGCTTGTTTTTGTCTTCGCTTGAACTCTAAGATATTCACATGGAAAAACACAAAATCCATGAGCAGGAAATAAATAATAGTCAAAAAGAAAGTTCATTCCAGTTCAGATGAGAGTCCTTAAGATGATTTTTTGGCAAGAAGGAAATTTAGTCCTGTAAGAACCTGGTGAAGGAAAGGTCAACAGTCACTAGTGACATCTCATCCACAAGCAAATAAAATAACTTGATCCTTTAGTTGCATGCAGTGAAAATGTGAGAAGTTAGTCCCAAGAACATAGAGAAAGAATTATTTTTAGGAGAATATGAGAACTGAGCTGGCACAAGACAGGAAATTACTGATCCAAACAGAGTGGCCTTCCTTAGCTGCTCCTTACACATGTTTCCTGGTCGATTCTAGTGCTACCTGGTCCTTGAGTGCCCCTACAGCTGATTTCATCCTGGCACTCCTCACTGTGTGACTTGCACATCAATACAGAGCTGTGTGTCCTCAGGTTTAAGACTGGTCATTTGCAGATACAGCATGTTCTTTGAATCACTCCTTGAAATATCTTTCACATCTCTGGTTAATAAGATGCCTTTTAGTTAAATTTTTGTGGCTATTGTGAATGGCATTGTACTTTTTTTGTTTCTCTTTGTTTATGGTTAGTGTATAGAAATATGACTATCTTTTGCACATTTGTTTTATACCCTTAGACTTTGCCAGTTTTCTTTATCTGTGCAAGGAGTTTTTTTTGACAGATTCTCTTGGGCTTTTAAGCTATAAGATTATGTTATCTGCTTAGAAGGATAAGACCTGACTTCCTCTTTTCCTATTTGTTTACCTCTGATCCCCTTCTCTTGTCTGATTGCTCTAGGTTGGAGTTCCAAAATTATGTTGTAAAGGAGTGGTCAGAGTTGGTATTCTTATTTTTGTTCCAGTTTTCAAGAGAAATGTTTCCAATTTCTGACGGTATAGCAGTATCCTCACTGTGGGTTTCTCATAAGATGACTCTTACTATTATGATTTATGTTCCGCCGATGCCTAGACAATTGAGAATTTTTATCAAGATGGAGTGCTGGATTTCATTGAAAGTTTTTTCACATCCCGTGATATAATCATGTGGTTTTTGTCTTTCAATCTTTTGATGGATTTGATTGCTTTAGTTGGGAATGTTGAACCAGCCCTGTATTCCGGGTATGAAACCTTCTTGGTTGTGGTGGAAGACTTTGGAGATGAGTTGTTAAATCTGGTTTGCTAAGTTCTAGTTGAGTATTTTAGCATCTACTTTCCTGAATGATATTGTATTGCGGTTCTCTTTCTTTGTTGGATCTTTACTTGGCTTGGGTATCAATGTGATGTTAAGTTCATAAAATGATTTGGGGAGAGTTCTATCTTTTGCAATTGCCTGGAATACTTTCAGTTGTTTTGTTATCAGTTCCTCCTTGAATGTTTTGTAGACTTCTGCTGGAAAGCCTTCCGGTCCAGTGCTTTTCTTTTGTAGGCAGTTTTCTTAAGACATAGTCAATTTCCAGGATTGTTAATTAGTATATTTAGGAAATCGGTTTATTCTTGCTTCAACCTGGGGAGGTTGTGTGTTGTCTGAAAGTCCTCCATTTCCTTAAGGTTTTCACGTTTGTTCCCATACAAGTGGTGAGCAAGGTGGACCACGTTCCTGTTCAATATTCAACATGATGGAAGGGTGCCTGTTTTTGTTTCTCCAGTGGGGCTCTGCCTCTGGCTTCCTTGCTGTGCTCCTTCTCCATCCCTTGCTGCCAAAGTCTGACAGGCACTGTAGTGGTGAGGCAGAGCCTGGAGCTCGTAGTCTCTGATTAATATTTTTTATTTCTTTCGAGTAAGTTTTGACTTTATCTTTTGCATTTCTGATTGTGTTTCTTTGGATTTCATTTTTTCTGTTTTTCTTGGTCAGTCTCTGTAGGGGTTCATTAATCTTGATTTTCCTTCCAAAGAAATAGCTTTCTGTTTGCATATTTTTTTTTGTATTACCTTTTTATCTTGTTTCTCATAAATTTGTGCTTTTATTTCAGTGATCTGGATTCTTCTGCTGAAGTTAGGGTTTTGGTGATTTTGTTTAGGTGACTTCTTAGCCTGCTAGCTTTGATCTTTCCATTTTTTCATGTGAATTCATAGAGATATGAATTCCCCTCTTATTACTGATTTCATAGTATCCCAGAGGCTTTGGTAAGATGTTTCTTGATTTTCTTTTGTTTCTCGGTATAATTTCATCTCTATTTAGATTTCCATGATGACCCAGGAGTTGATTATTATCATGCTCTTTCATGTCCACGTCTCTGTCAATTTTGGAAGAAATTTTTGGTACTGACATTTATTTTTATTCTACTGTGGTCTGACAAAGTGCATGGCAGTATTTCAATCTTATAGAATTTGTTCATGCTTGATTTATGTTGGAGGATGTGATGGATCTTGAAGTATGTTCCATGTGGAGATGAGTAGAATGTATATTCCATGGTTGTTGTTTCATTGTCCAATAAGGTTCATTTGGTCAAGTGTCATGTTGAGGTTCCAGATCTCTTTGTTGATTTTTTGTCTTGATGAGTTTCCAGATCTCTTTGCTGATTTTTTTCCTGATGATCTGTGAGGATTGTGAGTGGGGCATTTGAGTCCCATATGTAATTATGTTAGAGTCAATATCTTTTTTAAGTTAAGTAGAAGCTGCTTTATGAAAGTTGGTGCTCCTATATTGTGTGCATATATGTTTAGGGTGGATATTTTTGTTGATATATTTGACCATTTGTCATTATGTATTGACCTTCTAATTTTTAAAAATTTTTTAGTGTAAAGGGTATTTGTCTGATACTAAGGTCTTGAATGCTGCTTTCTTTCATGTTCCATTCATCTGAAATTTTGTTTATCATCATCTTACTTTGAGTCTGCAAGATTTTTTTTCTGGTGAGATGAGTCTCTTGGAGACAATATATTGTTGTCTCATAATATTTTATCCATTTTGTCATTCTGTGTATTACCAGTGGTGCATTTAGCTCATTCACATTCAGGCTAATTAATGAAATATGGGAGTGTATCCCTGTCATGAGTTTCTTATAAAGTTTGTTGTTTTTGCTGCTGTTTGTTTATTTGTTTTCTATCTTTTTTTGTTTTATTGGTTGATTCATCTGTGGCTTCAATCTTTTTCTGCATTCTTGTGAAGGCCATTGTTATTCTTACTTTTCTTTCAACTGTGTTTTTTACTTTCTTTTTTTTTGAGTCAGAGTCTCACTCTGTAACCCAGACTGGAGTGCAGTGGCTGCTCCTGGCCACCGCAGCCTCGACCTGCTGGGCTCCGGCGATCCTTCCACCTCAGTCTTCCAAGTAGCTGGAATGACAGGCGTGTGCTACCATGCCAGGCTGATTTTTTGATTTATTGTAGAGATGAGGTCTCGCTGCCCAGGTGGGTCTCGAACCTGCAGGCTCAGGCAATCCACTCATCTTAGCCTCCCAAAGATGCGGGATTACAGACTGAGCCACCGAGCCTGGTTGTTTTTTACTTTCTGAAGTGTTTCCTGTAGAGCTGTTCTGGAGGCAGCATATGGTCTTAGGGATTGAATTTCTGGGAAGAATTTTAATTCTCCATCACTGATTAGGCTTAGCTTAACCAGATAGGTAATTCTTGGTTGAAAAATTTTATCTTTGAGAACTTTGAAGTTTGGATTCCAAGATCTCCCAGGCTGAAGTGTTTCAATACTTAAATGTGTTGCTATTCTATTTGCTCTTCCCTGGTAGGTAGTCTGACCTAATTTTCTTGCTGCCTTTTAAATTTGTTTACACTGATCTGCTGTAAATGTATTACTATGTGTCTAGGAGTTGACCTTCTCATTTGTTGTCTTGCAGGGCTTCCTTCAATAGCTTGTGTTTGAATGGTCACATCACCGATGATATAAAAAAGTTTTATTGTATAATTTAATGGAACGTTTGTCCCAATGTGGTCTCTGTCCTTCTACCTGCCTCTGGAATTCCAATTAAACGTAGATTCAGACTAATATCACTCATCTCTCAGAGGATTTGTTTTGATTTGGTAAGCTTCTTTTCTAAGTTTTTTTTTGAGTTGGAGTCTCACTCTGTCGCCCAGACTGGAGTGCAGTGGCCGTTGCCAGCCACCACAGCCTGGACCTGCTGGGCTCTGGCAATCCTTCTGCCTCAACCTTCCAAGTAGCCAGAATTACAGGCATGCACTACCATGCCCGGCTGATTTTTTGATTTATTGTAGAGGTGAGGTCTCGCTGCTCAGGCAGGTCTCGAACCCGCGGGCTCAGGCAATCCACTCACCTCAGCCTCCCAAAGGCACGGGATTACAGACTGAGCCACCGAGCCTAGCTTCTATGTTTTTAACAGTTTGGGTTAGCTCAGGATTTTGGTTCTCAAGTTCTGAGATTCATTTATCTGCTTGTTTAACTCTGTTTTCCATGCTTAACAGTTTGCTATTAATTTCATTCAATGTATTCTTTATTTCTGTTAACTCAGTTGTCAACTATTTCATTCTTTCCTCTTGTCCCTTCACAATTCTATTTATCTTCTCCATTAATGTCTTGATATTTGGGTTTGTGGTTTGAGACCAGTCATTCTAGGGACTCTTCCCTTTTTTCATTTGAAGTCTGTATTTTCAGTGTCAGAACTTCCAGGGCTCAGTATGAGACCAATATTCTTCCTTTGGTTTTTCTTCATTTGTATCGTTTTTCCTCCCCCTTTTAAACCTCCTCTTTAATTCTCTTGTTCAGTGATGGGGGTAGCTTTTAATTCTGTTTACTCAATTTCCTATTCTTCCTAATGTGAATCCTTTGGCTTTGTTTACTTATGAAGCTAGACTGTAGATGCAGTCTGTACTTTTTGCAGTTTTGAGATTTAATTGAGGGAGGAGGTATTATTAAGAAACTCTCTACAGATCTCAGTATCCATTGAAGTGTGTGGGCCCCCTTGAGCTCACTTTCTACTCCCTTACAATCTGTTCATACAGTAGGGGTATCGGTTTGCCCCCTGTAAGCAAAATGATGTAAGGAAAAAAAAAGAATGAAAAAAGAAAGGAATGGGATGAGAGGAAGGTGGAGAGACAGAAGAGAGAAAACAGTCAGGTGTACCAACTAACAAATGAGAAGCAACACAAACAAAATTTAAAAAAACAAAAACATACAGACTTACAAGCACACTAACTGACAAAAGCCCCACTACTGATGTACTCTCCCTCAAGAATACCCATACACAAACCTGAGTCTAAAAGAATGGAATAAAATAACAGAAACAAAGAAAATATGAGAATGCAGCCAAAAACAGAAAGAAAGAGAGAAGAGGAAAAGGGAAAACAATTAAAACGAAAACAAACCAAACTAATGACAAGCAAGCAAATAAGAAAACTCGCTCTGAGACTGTTCCTGTACCTTCAATTTCCTTTCAGCTCTGGTCTTCAGTCCTTCCCTCTGCTCTCAGGGCAGGCTGATAGGGTTAGTTTCAGCGTGGGTCAGATATCCCACAGACTACTGTGGGAAGAGGGTGGAACAGATCTGGACTCATCCTGCTTGCTACCACTGTTGCCAAGTCACCCACTTAGATCTGTCATGTCTGCCTATTCCAGCATGCAGAAGGCATGGCTCTCTCTCCAAGTATGATGAGATAACCTATGTGTACCAGATTGGAGGTTGGATAGAACTGAGAGGGGCAATGCAAGTCTCTGCCTGGTTGTTTTTCAGACAAAATTGATTCAATCAGCTTTTGTGGGTGGTGTGACTCCTCTCCAGCTCTCCTCAACCTATTCTCCCCAACAATCTAGGACATCTGTAGCTCTGCTGACAAAGGTGATGGTGTGGATGGGCATCAGGTGGTGAGTATCAGCTGTATTCTGCAGCCTTATCTCAGGAGAGCCCTGAGAACAGCATACAATCCTATGCATCAGTGGATCCAGTCTCAGGGCAGTGGAGGGTTGCAGTAACATTTGAAAGAGAGCCCTGGGTACAAGAATTCCATTCTCGCCTCAGGACAACTCTCACTCACAAACCACCACACACACCTATGCAGAGAATCTTTCTGGACACTTGCATTTGTAAGAATCTTACAGTCTGACCTGTGCCATCACCATAGGTGCACATTCTTGCTATTAAATATTACACCTAATTTTTCCTTAATACTCTTATAGTTTTATTTGCATTAAATTATTTTGGCAGATAACCAAAAACTATAATGGGGAAAGGCCCACTTCTAGGATGAGGAAAGTCCTGGAACATCTTGCACTACCAGACCATAACATTGTGCTCAAAAGATAAATGAATTAATTGTATAAAGGGTCACGGAGCTGGATCTGAAGGGGCCTCTGTGATGTCTCCTGTGTGTATCAACTTGGAACTTATGTTTGGGTGAAATTTACATTTAAATCAGTAAAGTATGAATACAACACATTGTCTTGTAAGTGTCTGCAGGCCGCATCCAATTGGTAGATGCATAAAACAAAAACACAAGTCTCTGTAAACAAGAATATGTTCTCGAGAAGTTTTTTTACAGATTGTCTAGACCATTAGATGTCCTGGGACAGCAGGTCTCCTGGCTTCCGACTGGATATACATATTTTGCTTTACTTATTTTCTACATGATATCCTTTTGAATAAAATTACATCTTTGTCTTTCCTTATTTCTCTGCCTGGTAACCAAATGACAGGGACTATCTCTATCATGGGCTCTCTTGGCACTCCAGCCTGTCAGACTTTAGGCTGAAGCTATGTCATGGCTCTTCCTGCCAGCCTTCTGACTGGATCTATGAACTTGTCTTTTTGAGTTCCAGATTGTCAGCCTTGTATCTGATACTACATTATTGCTCTTCCTTTGTCATTGCCTGGCATCTTCTGATTGGACCTACATCTTGAGCTTCCCTGTATCATTGCTTGCCAGTCAGCTGACAAGAACTATACCATTGTCTTGCCTGGGTCTCTAGACCGCCAGCATCCTCACTGAACTTATGTCATTGACTGTCCTGAAACCCCAGAATGCCAACCTCTGAAATGGAATTGGATTGTGATTCTTCAAAGTTCCCATCCTGATTTCTACACTGCAGATCTTAGACATCAGAACTTCCGTATTTGTGTGAGCTAATTTCCATAGGATTTCTAGTCCTTCTGGTAGCTTGGGATATAGTTTAATCATCCCTCCCCCAGTTATTTAAGACATACTATTAAGATATAAATTTGAAATATTTCTTTGATAATGTATGACATTATGTGTGAATAGATGTATTTTGGAGTCATGTCTCACTGTGTCAGCTAGGATCATAGCAATCATGGATAACAGAAGCCTTGATCTCCTGGGCTCAGGTGATCCTTCTGCCTCAGCAACCCAAGTAACTGGGACCACAAGCACACACCACAATGCCTATTATATTTATTTTTATGATTATGCAGAGAAAAGTTTTCATTATGTTGTCCAGTCTGGTCTCAAATATCTGACTCAAGCAATCTGCCCACCTAAGGTCTCTCAAATGACTAGGATTACAGGCAGGAGACAATACATTCATCCTATAATATATATTTCACTATTGTACATTTTCTTCTAATCATTGATAATCTTATAAGGTTTTAAGGACTCTCATATGTATTGATATACTGTATTTGTATTTTGCTGGTCTCAAGTCATGTTTTTTTGTGATTTATATTTAATATACTACTTACCAAATATTGTGGTTTCTTATTTACACATTATTGAAATGTTTATTACTCTTTATATATTTACTTTCTAGCGTACTGCTATTGTGAACAGAGGAATTACTTTAATTATTATATTTTATATCAGTTAAATTGTGTGTGTGTGTTTTATTACATATGATGTATTTTGAAGAAAATTCCATTTACATTTGAGAAAAATGTGTACACTGCCTTAATTAATTGGAGTATTTTGCATATATCTATAAAGGCTAACTGATTGTGCTGTTTAAGTCCTCTATCAATTGTCATTATTCTGGGCATAGTGACGATTATTTAAATTGGAGTATTGATGAATCCAAATATTATTCCTAGAACTCTCTTTTACTTTCTTAAATTTGGTCGAATTTATTTTCATGGATATTGTGTTCTGTTTTACAGGGCTCTATTTTCCTAATGGGATGTCATTGTAATAAAGATAAAATATAATTATATAACTCATAATAGTATTTTGTCTTCAACTCTATTTATGTACCACTCATCTGTAGCCTCATCACCTTTTTCTTCACCATCTTCATGTGCTATATTTTCTATCCTTTCACATTTAACTTGTCTGTCCTTTGAATTTTTTCTTTCTTTCTTTTTATTGAGTTGGAGTCTCACTCAGTCGCCCTCCTCGCCACTCCTGGCCACCACAGCCTCGAACTGCTGGGCTCTGGTGACCCTTCCCCCTCAGCCTTCCAAGTAGCTGGAACTACAGACACGTGATACCACACCCGGCTAATTTTTTTGATTTTTATTGTAGAAATGAGGTCTCGCCAAGTTGCCCAGGCAGGTCTCGAACCCACGGGCTCAGGCAATTCACTCACTCAGCCTCCCAAGGTGTGGGATTACAGGTTGAGCCACTGAGCCCAGCCTGTGCTTTGAATTTAAAGATAGCCTTTTGAGCCGGACTCAGTGGCTCAGCCTGTAATGCCGCACCTTTGGGAGGCTGAGGTGAGTGGATTGCCTGTGCCCGCGGGTTCGAGACCCGCC
>NW_007261787.1:77332-80318 GCF_000164805.1 Carlito syrichta | reverse complement strand
AAAAAAAAAAAAAAAGATAGCCTTTTGTAGGCAGCCGCCACATAGATCTGGTCTTATTATTGAGGATTTCTGTCAATCCCTGTATTTTGACTAATATTTCAATTTATTTAAATTTAAAATACTTGCATGTATTATTTGTAATAATACATGAATATAATTATAAATTTATATGTATATATGTATGTTTGTGTGCATATATATGTGTATATATATATATATATATACATATATATATATATAGAGAGAGAGAGAGAGAGAGAGATAGGGAGAGATAGAGACTGTTTTCTTTGTTGATTTCTCCATTCATGCTGGCTGATGATAGGCATCTCCAAAACAAGCGGCCCCAGTTGGGATTTTCCTTTCTAAGGCCTTCAGGATTTCACTTCTGGCTAATGTGCTACCAGCATAGCATGGTAGTATGGACCCCCAAATGTCCACCTTCAAGGTGTAACCCACTTGTTTGGGGGATGTTATTGTACCTGTCCAAATAAATGCATGTCTCTTCTGCACAAACAAACCTCATCCAGAGCAACTTTCCACAAACTTACTGTGCATTTCCTCCAACTACAAGGCACCATAATTGACTGAACTCATGGTCAAGCTCTCCACTTGTCAAAAAGAAATCTATCATGGGATTTACTAGAAGCTGCTAGTCTTTTACATGTGTGGACTTGCTTTAAATAAGTTGTAAACTTTAAACTCTGTCAAAGGACACAGTAAGCCAGGATTAAGATGAACTGTAAATCAATACACAATTTATGGTTCTTGAAATAATGCAAACAAGAATAACCTTACTCTCTTTCCTTCTAACTGGCATCATTACTTTTAAACCACTTTAAGAAACTGGGAGGTTCCCAGTGAATGTACAGTTATTATGACAAGGGAACACAGGAATGAAAATAACTGATATGTGAATGAAATTTTAGCTATTGTAACATATTTATGACTCTGGTGCAGAATGCTGAATGTGGAAAAGGCTGTGCATGTGTAGGTGAGGAATATATGGGCACCCTCTGGAAATTCTACTCAATTTGCTGTAATCCTAAAGATGTTCTAACGTTTTATTATTATTATTATTTTTATAATTTATTTATTTTTTATTATGATGTTGTGGGATACAGTTAAGGGTTAGGTATACAATTACGTTTCATTCAGGCACCCTGTTGATATGAAGTGTTTGCCCATTCCCAAACAGATATTTGCTACTCTTAATTCCATCTCCCACCCACCCCCCCGTGGTTTCCCAGTGCTGTAAGTCATTTTCTTATAGTATTTCATTGAATGTTTAAGGTCCATTATATGAGTGAGAACATGTGATACTCAGATCTTTGTTTCTGTGAGAGGTCACCCAGTATTATAGACTCTAGTTCCATCCAGGTTGCTGCAGAATTCATGATTTTGTTCTTTCTTATGGTTGCGTAGTATTCCATCATGTATATGTACCACATTTTAAAAATCCAGTCCTCTTTTGATGGGCAGCATGGTTGTTTCCAGGTTCTTGCAATTGTGAACAATGCTGCGATAAACATACGTGTGCAGGTATCTTTTTATAGAGTTCTTCAGGATGTATTCCCAGTAGGGGGATTGCGGGGTCATATAGGAGGTTGGTATTTAGAGCTTTTAGGAATCGCCACATTGCTTTCCACAGAGGTTGCACTAGTTTACACTCCCACCAACAATGTAGAAGTGTTCGTTTTTCACCACACCCTCTCCAGCAGCTGTTATTTTTTAACTTGTTGATAATTGCCATTCTGACTGGAGTTAGGTGGTATCTCAGTGTGGTTTTGGTTAGCATCTCCATGGTGATTAGTGAGGTTGAACATTTCTTCATGTGTTTGTTGGCTGCTCGGATGTCTTCCTTTGTGAAGTGTCTGTTCATATCTTTTGCCCATTTTATTTTGGTTTTTTTCTTTTCAGCACATTTGTTTTTTTCTTTTCAACACGTTTGAGGTCCTTGTAGATCCAGAATGACCTGGTGTTGGTAAATATTTTTTTCCAAGTCTGTAGGTTGTCTCCTTGCTCTCTTGATGGTTTCTTTGGCTTTGCAGAAGCTTGTCAGTTTAGTAAGATTCCGTTTGTCTATCCTCTCTCTTATGGCCTGTGGGTTTTGGGTATTGTTCAGGAACTGGAGACCAGTTCCGATTTCCATGAGGGTATTTCCTTCCTTTTCTAAGGTTCTTATGGTTTGAGGTTTTACATTTAGGTCTCTGATCCATTTGGAGTTAACTTTTGTGCATGGGGATAGATAGGAGTCCTGTTTCAATCTTCTGCACGTGGTTAGTCAGTTTTCCCAGCACCATTTACTGAATAGGTTGTCCTCTCCTCAGTGGTAGGTGGTGGAAGGATTGTCGAATATGAGTTGGTTGAGATATTGAGGTTTTGCTTCAGGAATCTCAATTCTATTCCATTGATCTATATGTCTGTTTCTATACCAATACCAAGCTGTTTTGATGATTGTAGCTTTATAGTAAAGTTTTAATTCTGGTAATGTGATACCACCTGCTTTGTTTTTTTTGGTTTTTTTTTTTGCTGAGGATTGTTCTGGCTATTCTTGGACATTTGTGTTTCCATATGAATTCCTGTGTTGTGTTTTCTAGGTCTGAGAAGAATGTTGCTGGTAATTTGATGGGTATTGCATTAAATTTGTAGATTGCCTTAGGTAAGATGGACATCTTCACAATGTTGATTCTTCCGATCCATGAGTATGGGATATTTTTTCACTTGTTTGTGTCATCTTTGATTTCTTTAAGCAGTGTTTTGTAGTTTTCATTGTAAAGGTCTTTCACGTCTCTAGTTAGGAAGATGCCAAAGATGGCTTTTACTGTTTTTAGGTATGTTCCCCTTATGCCTAGATGTTCGAGGGGTTTTATCAAGAAGGGGTGCTGGATTTTTATCAAAAGTTTTTCCATGTCTAATGATATAATCATGTGGTTTTTGTTTTGACATCTGCTGATGTATTTAATTACATTTATGGTTTTACGAATGT
>NW_007261787.1:75692-77312 GCF_000164805.1 Carlito syrichta | reverse complement strand
ATCTTCACAATGTTGATTCTTCCAATCCATGAGCATGGGATATTTTCCCACTTGTTTGTGTCATCTTTGATTTCTTTAAGCAGTGTTTTGTAGTTTTCCTTGTAAAGGTCTTTCACGTCTCTGGTTAGGAAGATGCCAAGGTATAGCATTTTTTGTGGCTATGGTGAATGGAATTGTGTTTTTTATTTGGGTTTCTGTTTGTTTATTATTGGTGTAGAGAAATGCGATTGTCTTTTGTACATTTATTTTGTATCCTGAGACTTTGCCAAAGGCCTTTTTTAGTGTAAGGAGGCTTTTGACAAATTCTCTTGAGTTTTCAAGGTACACAATCATATCATCTGCATAGAGAGATAACTTGACTTCCTCTTTTCCTATTTGGATACCCCTGATTGCCTTTTCTTCTCTGATTGCTCGAGTCAGGACTTCCAATACTATGTTGAACAGGAGGGGTGAGAGTGGGCATCCTTGTCTTGTTCCAGTTTTCAGAGGACATGGTTCTAATTTTTGTCCATTTAGGAGTATGCTGGCTGTGGGTTTCTCATAGATGGCTTTTACTATTTTGAAGTATGTTCCCCATATTCCAAGATGTTCAAGTGTTTTTTATCAAGAAGTAGTGCTGGATTTTATCAAAAGCTTTTTCTGCGTCTAATGATATAATCATGTGTTTTTTGTTTTGACATCTGTTGATGTATTTAATTACATTTATGGTTTTACGAATGTTGAAGTAGCCTTGCATCCCAGGAATGAAGTCTACTTGGTCATGATGCATGATTTTAGAGATGTATTGCTGAATCCGGTTTGCTAGAACCATGTTGAGAATTTTAGCATCATGTTCATCAAAGATATTGGCCTGTAGTTCTCTTTCTTTGTTG
This sequence comes from Carlito syrichta, assembly GCF_000164805.1. NCBI lineage: Eukaryota > Metazoa > Chordata > Mammalia > Primates > Tarsiidae > Carlito > Carlito syrichta. The sequence continues at coordinate 76,440 of NW_007261787.1, read as the reverse complement.
GATCTTTACCTGGCTTGGGTATCAATGTTATGTTGGCTTCGTAAAATGATTTGCAGATTGTTCCATCTTTTCAATTGCCTGGAATACCTTCAGTAGGATTGGTATCGGCTGCTCCTTAAATGTCTCATAGAATTCTGCTGGAAAGCCATCTGGTCCAGGGCTTTTTTTTGTAGGAAGTTTTCTTATTATATAGCCAATTTCCTTGATTGTTATTGGTCTATTTAGAGTCTCAATTTTTTCTTGTTCCAACTTAGGTAGGTTGTGGGATGTCAGAAAATCCTCGATTTCCTTAAAGTTTTCAAGATTGTTTCCATACAAGTGTATGTAGTAGTCTCTAATGATCTTTTGTATTTCTTCAGGGTCAGATGTGACTTCATCTTTTGTGTTTCTGATTGTGCTTATTTGGTTTTTTTCTCATTTTTTTCTTGGTCAGTCTAGCTAGGGGACCATCGATCTTGTTTATTCTTTCAAAAAAACAGCTTTTTCTTTCATTGATTTTTTGTATTATCTTTTTGTCTTCTATGTCCTGGATTTGGGCTTTTATTTTGGTGATCTGGATTCTTCTGCTGAAATTAGAGTTTTCGTGGTCTTGTTTTTCCAGCTTCTTTAGGTGGTTTGTTAGGTTGTTAATTTGTGTTCCTTCCATTTTCCTCATGTGTGTTTGTAGGGATATAAATTCTCCTCTTATTACAGCTTTTAAGGTGTTCCAGAGATTTTGGTAAGATGTTTCTTCATTTTCATTTGTTTC
>NW_007261787.1:35281-75165 GCF_000164805.1 Carlito syrichta | reverse complement strand
GAAGTTGCTTTATGAAAGTTTGTGCACCTATGTTGGGTGCATATATGTTTAGGATAGATATTTCTTGTTGATGGAGTGAACCTTTTATCATTATTTAGCGGCCCTCTAAATCTTTTCTAATTTTTGATAGCTTAAATGGTATTTTGTCTGACATTAGGATCGCGACTCCTCCTTTCTTTTGTGTTCTATTCACCTGAAAATTTTTTTCCCATCCTCTCACTTTGAGTCTGTGTATGTCCTTTCTAGTGAGATGGATCTCTTGGAGGCAGTATATTGTTACCTGGTGATATTTTATCCATTTTGTCCCTCTATGACTTTTCAGTGGTGCATTCAGTTCATTCACATTCAAGATAATTATTGAAATTTGAGAGCTCGTCCCTATCATGGAGTTCTTATTGAGTTATTGTTCTTCCACTTGTTTTTTTCTGTTTTTGTCTTTCTTTTGGTTTTGGGGTTGGTTCATGTATATTTTATTCTTTTCCCTGTACTCTTGTGAAGAACGTTGTTCTTTTTTCCTTTTCTTCTGTGTTTAATACTTTCTTAAGTGTTTCATGTAGAAATGGTTTGGTGGCAGCATAAGTTCTTAGGGATTGGATATTTGGGAAAGATTTTAATTCTCCCTCACTGATGAAGCTTAGCTTGGCCGAGTAGGTTATTCTTGGTTGAAATTGTTTATCTTTCAGGACTTTGAAGATAGGGCTCCAAGCTCTCCTAGCCTGCAGGGTTTCTGTAGGTAAATCTGCTGCTAATCTGATTAGTCTTCCATGGTAAGTGGTCTGGCCTTTTTCTTTTGCTGCCTTTAGGATTTTTCCTTTTGCGTCTGCTTTGTTTAGGCGAATTATTATGTGTCTAGGAGTTGGTCTTCTCATTTGTTGTCTTGCAGGGATTCTCTGAATCTCTTGCGTTTGAATTTTTGCATCACTGATTAGATAAGGGAAGTTTTCTTGAACAATCTCATGGATAGTTTGTTCCAATGTGATCTTTTGTCTTTCTGCCTCAGGGAGTTCGATTACTCTTAGGTTAGGGCTCTTGAGGTAGTCACTCATCTCTTGAAGGTTTTGTTCTGTCTTTTTGAGCTTATTTTCTTTTTTTTAAGAGTTTGGGTTATTTCTATATTTTGGTCCTCAAGCTCTGAGATTCTTTCTTCTGCTTGGGTAATTCTGCTTTCCATGCTTATCAGTTTGTTATTTATTTCATTCACAGTATTCTTTTTACTGCTATCTCAGATATCAGCTCCTTCCTAGTTTCTTCTTGTGTCTCCTCAATTCTTTTTAATCTCTCCATTATTTTCTTGATATGTACATTTTCAGTTTGAGACCCTTCATTATGGGGGATTTTCATTGTTTGCATTCCAAAGTCAGTTTTCTCAGTATCTGCCCTCCCAGGCCTCTGGGAGAGACCCATACTCTTCTGTTGGTTTTTCATTTCTGTAGATTTTTCTCCCTTTCCCTCTTTTCCTCCCCTTCTTCAATTCTGTTTTTTAGGGAATGTGGTGTTGCTTTTATTTCTCTTCTGCAATGTCCTGTTCTTCCTTATGTGGGTCTCCTGGCTTTGTTCACTTTTCCCTCTGTTTTACAAACTGTCTATTCAGCAGTATGTAGTCTTGGTCCCTAGATTTAAAAAGGGATACAAAAGAGGAAAGTAATGGAGGAAGGGGGGGTCAATAGGGAGTTAGATAGAGGGAAGTGCGAGAGGGAAAACAGATATACATACCAACTATCAGGTGAGAAAGAGACACAGGGCCGGGAGGAAGTGGAGAAAGACATGTAAGAAAGATTCCCTAAAGAGTACTGATAACTACACAGAGACAGGCCAATATAATCGAGAGACAGTGTAAGTCAGAAGGTAAACAACAAATGTGATCTAACCCAACAGTTGCAATGATAAAATCATAAGTCAAAATAAGTGATCAGACTAAAGTCACTTCTCTGATCTCTGATTCCGGCCTCTCCCTTTTGTTTTTCCTTGCATCATAGGGGTGGGGCTTTGCCTCCTGTTTCACGTCATTGCCTTACGAACTGAGTTAAAGTATGTTGATATGTGGGTGGGGCAAGGAAGTCTCTGCCTGGAGAATGGCAAGGTAGTTTAAGCAGATCTGTTTTTCTCCGCTTGTCTGGGTCCCCCAGGTTGGAGTCTCACACTGAGTGCCTCAGCCAGGGTGGGCCTGGAGTTCCAGAGCTCCAAAGCTCCAAAGGGCAGGTGGTGGGTGACGAGAGTGTCCCTGGGCCTCCTGCAGGGTACTTCAGCCAGGAATGGGACCGGTCTCTCTGAGGGGTGGGCGCCCAGAACCTCCCTGTGTGACCAGCGGCTTGGTGCCAGGTGCCAGACTGGAGACAATGCAGCTGGGGAGGTAGCTGGAGGGGGCTGGGACCCAAGACTTCCACATGCAGTGGAACAGCAGCAGCAGGGGGTCGCAATATCTGGGCTTTTTTATGTGAAAGATCACTCAGTATTAGAGATTCTTAGTTCATTCAGGTAGCTGTGAAGTTCATGATCTTGTTCTTTAAAGTTTTCTTTAAAAGAGTTGCAGAGATATTTAGGAGGATGTTATTCTTATTTCCCACAGGATGATTTGTATCACTGTTAGTGACTGTTGCCATCTTCACACTGCTAATTTTGCTTATAGGGTCATTTTGGAATGGAAAAAATTTTTACGGGATTAGAATTCATGCATTATTCTATTGTTTCTTTTCTCCAGATATATAATACATTTTTCTACAAATCCAATACCTCCTTCCAACTGTCATCCCCTCTGCTCAGCCCAGCAGACTTCTCTCTCAGGGTTTCTGCACTATCTTTATGAGGGTTTTCACACTGTGATTCCTGCACATGAATACAGGATATGTACTCAGGTCTCATATTGCTCAACTCCATGCAACCTGTGCTCATGGATATGTACCTGCTTATGGTGACTCTTCCCAGGGAATTCTGTCCTTAGTTAGTATCATCACTACCAGGGTAGACCCATCCTATCCATTCAACCTGTTTTCCAGTGGCCTGTTGCATACAGTTTATATCAAAACTTCTGGTAAAAGTGTAACCAGAAACCTTGCTGGAAACCTTCACTGAAGCACCAGGTCTCCTCATCTCAGCTCTAGACTACACCAGATGCACCTGGGAGTGGACTACTATGGATAGGAGATATAAGAGTATGAAAAATATTTTTTCTGCCCAAATTCCCTCCTTAGATTCATATATGAAGAGCCATCTACCTGTAGATTCTGCCACGAGAAGAGGATCCTAAACTGCTCCTTGCACTTGCTTCCTAGTAGGCTTTAGTGATGAATGGGTCCTATGTCCCCTCAGCAGCTGAATTTAACCATGTAAACTTCACAGTGCATCTTGCACAGTAACACATAAATGTAACCTTGGGTTTCAGACTCTTTGTTTGCAGATAGAACACGTTCTTGGTCTCGTACCTTGAGATGGTGAATACTCCTTGCACAGATCCAGGGTGTTCTGTCATATACTGTCAGCGTTTTCTGTAATGGAACAAACCCTCTCCATTCCATTTCCTGGAGCCTGCCTCACCCAGCTCATCCAGGAGCTGCTGCAGGTGAATCCCAGGGATATACCTCCTCTTCCAGAGCTGCAGGGTCAAAGTTGGAATGGTTTTTATCACCAATGGTCCCTATTGCAAGCCTCCTGGGATATAGCAAGCACTGGGGTGGGTTCACTAAGAGAAGGAAATGCCCAGAGCATGTGGGAGTATCTTGGTAGAGTTTGGTGGCAAGGTTGATACTTGGAAAATATTATTTTCTATTATGCAATTGTGCTTTGAAAAAATTTATTCCTGAATCTTTTATTTCATTTAATCTGTGTAATGTAGTTTTTAATGCTGCCTACATTTTACAGTTGCAACAATAAACACAAGAAGCAGGAATTGGTTGTGTGGACTTTGAGCTCACATCTGATAAGACTGAGCCACAGTACCTGGCCCTCAACCAAGGGCCTGACTGCTATTCTTATTCAACTCCACTGCAGAAATGTCTACACCCACGGAGGACTGAAAAACTCATATTTCCTTAAAATGAATATAGTGATTTTTCTGCATTATTGTCATTTTCTTAAAACGTGAAGTGATGCAGGGTTCATAGAAATAAAATTGTAGGAGTCTTTAGCCTTTCCTTAACAACATTAGTCAGCATTACTGGCATAGTAGTTTTCACATATTTACTGTATGTAGTTTATACATATTGACTCAGCTGTAATCTTTATCAAGATAGTAAACAAATTTATTGCCTAAACTGGTTTCATCTTTTTGTTTAGTGATTTATATTTCCTGACCCTTCAAACACACTAACAACTGTCATGTAAATGTACTCATTTATATGAACCTGGGAGAGGTGAAATAGAGACATGACCTTTAAGACTACACAAAATGTAGTCTCAAAGCCAAGAGGGAAACAAAAACGGAGTATCCCGTGAGAAATCTCAACTGTCTTGTGCTTGTAGAGGGACACCTATAAGTCTGGAGATATTGTAACAAGAAATGTCAAATGCATCCAGGATATTCACACAAATGTTCACATTAAAACTGTGACAGAGCTGGGCTCGGTGGCTCTGCCTGTAATCCTGCGCCATCAGGAGGCTGAGGTGAGTGGATTGAATGAGCCTATGGGTTCGAGACCTGCCTGGGCAGGGAGACCTCATCTCTACAATAAATCAAAAAATCAACCGGGCATGGTAGCACACACCTGTAATTCTGGCTACTCAGAAGGCTGAGGTGGGAGGATCGCCAGAGCCCAGCAGGTCGAGTCTGCGGTGGCTGAAAGCGGCCAGTCTGGGCAAAAGAGTGAGACTCCTACTCAAAAAAAAAAACAAAACTGTGACAGAGGCAAAGTGAGACAATCTATGTGAAGACTACATCATCAAGTGACTATTTCAAAATATCTGTAAACAAACAATAGAGTTATATGAAAGAGAAGGATAAATGTTTAGAAATCACTAAAAATGATCTTTCTTTTTTTTTTTTTTGCTTAATGCTGTCACCCTAGAAATGGAATATCTATTATTTTTGGAAGGCTGGGAGAAAGATTAACAGTAAACCTTCTTATCACTGTCATTGGGTCTTTATTCTGTAGACCTTGCTTCTCTTTACTTCAGAGTTTCTGGCCTATTACTGACTCATATGTGTTAAATGACTGATAGCCATTGCCTCTCTGTTATGATCATTCATTTAGAATTTGCTTCTGTGGCCTAGAACTCTTTCCCTAATACACACTTAATACTTTTCTATGAACATCATAATTAACTAGCCAAATTTACAAATAGAACCCACCATGAATTTGACAATTAAGATCTGTTACTAAGTGTTCCTATAAACAATGATACCCTAATAATGACAAGAACAATCCACTTCAAAACCTCATTTTAGGACACCATTGCCCAACAGAAAACAATCTGACTCTTTAGATGAACGGCTAATCCTGTTACTGGAGAAGGAGATATACACGTGAGCCTCTAGCATTATATAGAGTGAGATAGTACAAAAAATTAAGGATTTTAAAGACACAATAATCAAGTGCTTTCAATGATCATATAGAATAAACAGCTTTCCATCTGGAGGAACTCAAAACATTCTAAAAAAAAAAGATACCTCATGTTTGTTGAAGCTCAATTCACAAGAGCAAAAACATGGAATGAACCAGGCTGCCCACTGAAGCTGGACTGGTTTTTAAAATGTGGTACATATACACAATGGAATATTATGCAGCCATAAAGAAGGAAATACATATGGACTTTGCAGCTACCTGGGTATATTTAGAATCTATCATATTCAGTGATCTATCACAGAAGCAAAGAACAGAGTACCATGTGTTCTCACTCATAAGCGGACCTTGAACAGTTATCACCATAATAATATAAGAAAGGGATTGGTAGTAGTAGAAAACTACTAGGGGAGGGGAGTTGGGATTGGCAGTTGAGGGAAACTTCTAGACTTCTAGGTAAAGGGGGGTGCACACCTCATCGACAAGAGTACCTGCATAATGAACATTTGTATACCTAACCCTGAATTTTATTCCACGTCTTTAAAATTAAAAAATGAAGAAAATTTATAAAACCAAAAGGAAAGTCCTGTCAACATTTCAAAGTCATGTAACATTCACCTCCTCTAGGAAGTTTTTCTCAATAAATCACTTGAATATTTATTGTGCATCTGCATCAAAGATCAATGAATATGAAAAAATAAGTAAAATGAGCAATTTAAATGATAAAATTATAACATAGTACTGGATTTAACCGAAAGTATAAACTAAGTACACATGAATCCACAGAGACAGTGATAAATGATTGAATAACACAAAGCAATTGGGAAGGGATGGGGGTGAGGACGACTCTCTCTTTATAATTAGCTGTGTGGATGATGCCTGAAGGTCATGGAACTTATGCCCATCACGATAGTGAAGCCATTGTTCAGTGAAATGCAGGCTTTCTACATCAAACATGGATTTGGAGGAAAGGTTTTAGCTGTAATGCTAAAAACAGGAATAATGAAAGAAAATTAATGCATTCTTAGATCAAAATTAGAAAATCTTTGGCTCAGAGAGATGTTGTATTGGGAGAAGTCTGTCTTTGTATGTCCTGTGCCTATTCACTTCTGCTCTGTACCGCATAAGTTGAACCTAGGTATGACCATCTTTGTAGAAAAGATAAAAGTGTATGAAATCCTATTTGACAGGGCCCACCTGGGTCCAGCCATTTTTGTTGAGGCATTCTCAAATGTAGCTTCTGCCAACAGGAAGAGGATTCCTGCTCTAGTCCATGTGAAGGGCTGTGCTCTCAGGGGTTTTTGTATGGTCCGCGGAAACTATGGCTTATGTTCTCAGGAAAGAATATACATGGGCATTTTATCTAGAATCCCTGATGTTATTTTCATTCTCATGGTGCAGTCTTTTTCATATGTATAGATATGGCAAATTGTGAGGAGAATAAATTACGTGTTTTAAACATGTATCCATTAAAATTGACCATGGATGCCTGACACAAAAATCATAGTCCTTATTTGAATACGTGTGCCATCTACCATGTCACCGAAATTCATGCAGACTTTACTGCATCTCCCAAGAAACAGGCTTCTTGAGACATGCTGCTACATGTAACCCCAACACGTGAGTCTCAATCCAGCTGCTCAGTGTTGGTGATGCTGATCAAACATTGCCTTAATCCAAACCATGTAAAACAAGGACAGGCTGTTTATCATGCTGAGATTTCTCCTCTAATTTACAATTTATCAAGACTTTTTGTAATTCTGAAACAAAATTACATTTCTTTTTTTTCTACAGATAATTCTAGATTAACACGTTGAAGCAATATCCCCTAAATTTCTTAAAAATTTAAAAAAGCAAAAAAAAAGTAACGATAAAAATTTCAAAACGACGGAACTCAAGGGAACCTCCTGGTATTGACATCAAAGCCAGGTCCAGGGCTTGGGAGAAGACCTCCAGATATCAGGTGGAGAATGTCCAAATAACAGTGCTCTCTGGAGAGTCTGACGGCAAAGACCCATCTTAACAAACCCTTTTCCTTCCACAGACATGACTTCACCCTCATTGTGACTCCTTATGCTGTCCTCCACCTCTCTGTGAAACATCAACACATTTTCCATATTCTACACTCTCATCTCTTCTCTGCATTCTCTTCACCAGATGTTCCTTTCTTCCTTCCTAAAGGCATTGGGGTATTCAATAATTTATTCCAAGATTTCAGCCTTGTCTTGTTGTCAGCTCTTAGTCTATTTCTTTTACAATTAATGGTTCTATATTTTGTTGAACATGCATAACTGTGCAATAGGCTTATCTTGAAGTACTACACTGAGTGAACCTAATTTGCAATCAAAAACAGCAATTTTAAATAACAAAGAATAGTCTGTAATCAGTAAAGGCAAGAAATTGCCTTTGATCATAAACCCAGGCCAATGTTAAGGATATTGAATGTTGATTATTCTGCAAAGAAATTGAACGAATGACAAGGGTAGCTGCTGGGTGATTTTTTATCATATATGATTCAGACACTGAGTTGGATTACATAGGAAAGAGGTTTAATAAATGGCATTCCTGCTTGTTAAAAATAAGGTGACAAATGATCAATGGGGAGAAGTAGGCAGGAATGCAGCTGACTGTCTGTGAAGAAAGCAGGAAGAACAGAGGGTTGGCACACAAAGTTTCATACTCCAGCAGTTCTATAAAGCTTCAGACATCAAAGACCTTCTGAGGTTTATAGAAGTGGGCTCAACCACTGGTGATTGCTGCCATATGCAGTGTGGTGAGGCACGGGCACAAGGCTGGATCCAGGGTGCAGGAGCTGGTCTCTCTCGTTCATGATGCTTCTTGCAGTTGGAGACCCCTGCCACACATCCCAACTGCGACATCTCTTGTGCACCCTCAACAGTGCTAAGGCACTGCCTGGCCACCTACGCTCCTGAGCACTGGATCTGAGAGAATTTTTTTTTTGGTGGGGTAGACAACTTTCTCAGAAATATCCATGTTTGATGCTGCTTCTATCCTCACTGACCTTGGACTCCCTTATTCCAAACAACAGAGGTTGGTCAAAGGACGAGTCAAGGGCATTGAGTTGTGATGATAAGCACGGAAGAAGGGGTGTTCACTGACAGTGTGAAGACCGAATAAAGACCCATCTGTCAATAGGGTTGTACAACATCCACACTCACCTTCCTGGCTTCTTCCAGCATCCCCACATTTTTCCAACAATTTTTAAATACAAGTATATGTCTACTGTAGTACTAGGTTTTGGGATGTGGTGGGTTTTACTTTTTATATTCCTTTATATTGCCTTTACCCCTTTGCCAAAGATCAGGTGAGTACATTTTTTAGGTCGATGTCTGGGGTTTTTATCCTGTTCCATGGTTCTATATATTGGTTTGCAGTTCTTTCCTTGTGGCATCAATGTCTGATTTTCATATTGAGGTAATATTTGTGCTTTGATCCTAGTAGTCCTTCTCTGTCTCCATATACTAATTTTGGAACTGCTGTGTAAATATGTACCTTTCTTTTCTCATTCGTGTCAATCAACTTTTCAAATTTCATCATACTCTTTTTCCAATTTTCTTGACAAATATAGTGACTACATTTGTTGATATATTTTCATTGTTTCAATATATTGTGTCTCTCTATTTTGTACAATACCTGACATTGGAAATGTTTTGTGGAAAATACACACTCCCCGACAAAATCTTGTAAGTATTTTTAGGTCTCGATCTCCTTTTAATTTGAATTTTTGCTGGTCATTAAAATTCTCTTCTAATTATATTACAGTTTTTTTACATAGCCTATTTTCAAATGTTACAAATCAGACACGATTTAAATATTGGTCTTCCAAGCAAACCCCCTCATTGGGGGTCCGTGGGTACGCCACACACTTGGTAGACAGCTGGCTACAGAGGAAGGCCACCTGCTGCATGGTGACTTGGGAAACCTGTGAGGGGGAGACTTCTGCAGAGTGACACACGTGTCCACTGTTCATGTCTTTTGTAGGACAGTGACAAAAGTATAGAATTTCCCCCACCCTGGTGAGTCTCTGCGTCTCCTATTTCCTTCCCCCAGAGGGAAGGGAGGCCTCTGAGGCTTTTTTGCAGATCTCTATCCCTTCTGGGTCTCAGTTTCCCCCTAGGACCTTATTCTTGTACCTGGATAAACTCTGGATGGAGTGTAATACCCTAGCAGTGTGGGAGAAGTGAGCATTTCTCTGGGGTTCCATAAACCCGTGCGCTGTTAAGTCACCCAATTACCCCAAACCCGTGTCCTGCCCATTTCACAGATGGAGAAAGCGAGACTCAGCAATTCAGGGCCCGGCTCCTGGGAGCCGAATATTAGCCGGCACCATATGGCAGCAGGAGCCAGAGGTGGCAAACTGCGTTCCGGGGACCTTCGGCCCCTTAGGTCTTGGACAGCTCTCTTCCTGCGGTCAGACTTTGGTCCAGCAGACAGTTTAAGCCTCGGCTTCTCCTCCTCCACCTCACAATCCGCATGCCTGGACTTGTGCATCCTGGGTCCTGTGTCATCACGGGCGCTCAGCTGCTTCATTCATAAATATAGACACACTTTGAGGGGTCGGAGTCTCACTTGCTGCCTGGGCTAGTGTGTGTTGGCATGCTCATGGCCACCGCGGCCTCGACGTGCTGGGCTCAGGTGATCTTTCCATCCTAATCTCCATGTTGGCTGGACTCGCAGGCATGCACCAGTAGAGCCGGCTGATTTTTTGTTTTGTTGTGGAGACGGGGTCTCGCCAGGTTGCCCAGGCTGGTCCGGAACCCATGGGATCGGGCAACCCTCTCGCCTAGGCCTCCCTGGGTACTGGCAGGGCAGGTTTGAGCCTCTGTTCTCGGTCTGTTCGTAAATGTTATGACCACCTGTCACTCGTCCCCACCACAGACAACCACAGAATTCTGCAGATACAGGACAAAGGCCATCTGGGGCCCCGAACTTGGCGCCTTTCCATCCTAGTGTTTAAAAGGCAGAGATCTGGCCACCCACGATGGCTCAGGAGTGTATTACCAGCACTTTGGGGGGCAGAGTTTGGAGGATTCCCTGAGTCTGAGGGTTGGCGACCAGCCTAGTCAACTTGGAAGCCGGGTCTCCACAGTCAATGAAAAAATTAGTCAGGCATGGCAGCATATACCTGTGGTTCCAGCTACTTGGAGGGCAGGGGTGGAGAGGTCACCCAATCTAGCGGGTGGAGGTTGTGGTGGCCTTGGCTACAGGGTGCAATTCCTACTTTCTCTATATATACACTACAGTTAAAATACAGGAAATTTCTAGCACACCATATAAATTTTGAATTTTCGTATCTTTCACTCCCCCATTTCTGGAGAACACTGACCAGGTTTGTGACCTTTCACTTATTTATATATTTGGATTCCATATTAAAAGGTTAAATGATACACTTTCTTTTGGAGATTAATTATTTCCCAGGATGATGCTTGTTCTTCTGGGTTATAGGTTTTTGCTTCCATTTTATTAATAGAGCATATTTCATGGTTTATCCATTCCGTTAGGAAACGATGGTTGCTTCTATTTGCAGTTATTATAACTAAACCTGTCATAAACATCTGCATACAGATGTTTGGAGGGCATTGTTGTTTTATTTTCTGGACAATATGCAGCTTGTGGGACTTTATAAACACAGTTTATTTCGGACCAGGTTGCCTTTTGGGCTAAAGGTCCTACATTAACTTTCAGAGGACTGAAGGTAACATTCTGCTTGAGAGCAGCATTGGTAAAATGGTGGAATAGGAGGTTCCAGTCTCTGTCACCTTATAAAAATGAGAAACTACACCTACACATGAGCAAAAATACCTTTATGGAAGTCCTGCATTCAGGGAAATTTTACAGCACTTAGATCCGCACTGAAAACAGAAAAGGTATATTGAAGAGGGTAAGAAGTTTTGTTGCACTTGTGAGGGAATATCTGCCTGTTTTTGTATTTATATGATGTTTCCATATTTTTGTATTTATGTGCTTTTATTAATTTATTTTTGCATCCTTGCCCTGTTATGATACTCCTCTTGACACAATGAGCTTGGAATTAATCTTTCCTTTTTAATTTTTTCGTAGAGTTGGAAAACTGCTGTTATTTTAAAATTTGTTTTAAAATTTATTTTATTTCATAGAGTTGGGGTATGATTCAGAATTAGGCATACAATTGGTCATTGTACAGGTAAAATTTGGTCCCCAATTTTCCTCGTTTGAAATCAGGTACCTTTATTAATGTTATGTGCACCACTTTCCTGGCAGATTCTGGCTACGTCTATACTCTTTCTTACAGTATCGTGGGAAATGTTCAGGGTCAGCTTATGAGTGAGAAAATGTGGTAAGAAGTTCTCTGCTTCTATAATAAATCATGGAATATTATAGTCTCTAAATTCATCCAAATTAGTGCAAAGTCCATAATTTTGGGGTTTTTTATTTTTATTTTTATTTATTTTTGATTTGGAGTCTCACTCTGTCGCCCAGACTGGAGTGCAGTAGCCGCTCCCAGTCACCGCAGCCTCGACCTCCTGGCTCTGGCAATCCTTCCGCCTCAGCCTTCCGAGTAGCCAGAATTACAGGTGCGCACTACGCCTGGCTAATTTTTTGATTTATTGTAGAGATGAGGTCTGTAAAGATGAAGTCTCTTTTTATGGCTGTATAATCCATCCTATATATTTCCTACTTTTTTTTTTTTTTTGAGTTGGAGTCTCACTCTGCCGCCCAGACTGGAGTGCAGTGGCCACTCCCGGTCACCGCAGCCTCGACCTGCTGGGCTCTAGCGATCCTTCCGCCGCAGCCTTCCAAGTAGCTGGAACTACAGGGGTGCGGTACCACACCCGGCTATTTTTTTTTTATTTACTGTAGAGATGGGGTCTCACCTGCCCAGTTTTGATTGGCAGTACAGCTGGATCCAGGCTTTCTCGATTGTAGATAAAAATGTCTATGCAGATATATTTTTATAGAGAGATTTCAGTTTCTCTGGGTATATTCCCAGAAGAGAGATGCTGGATCATGTGGAAGGTCCATTTCTAGTTCATTTAGGGATCACCACACTGTTTTCCATAGAGGTTGAACTAGTTTCCTTTCTCCTTTCCCACCAGCATTGTAGAATCATTCCTTTTCTCTGGATCCTCACTAGCACCTGTTGTGTTCTTTTATTAATGACAGCCATTCTTACTGGAGTTAGGTGGTATCCCAATGTGGATTTGATTTGCATTGATCTGCTGATTAGTGAGACTGAGCATCTTTTCAAGTGTCTGTTGGCTGCTCTTATGTCTTCTTAGGAAAATTTCTTGTTCCTGTATTTTGCCCACTTTTTAATGGGGCTGTTTGTTATTTTCCATTCAGCATGTTTGTGTTCCTTGTAGATCTTGGGTCATAGGCGTTTCTTAGATATGCAGTTCACAAAGATCTTTTTTCCTATTCTGTGGTCCTCTTCCTCACTCTCTTGATGGTTTATTTTACTTTGCAGAAAATTTTTAGTTTGATAAAGTCCTATTTGTCTAGCTAATCTCTTATGACAAGTTCTTTTTGGGTTTTGATCAGGAATTGCCTGCCTGTTCCCATTTCTGTCAGAATTTCTCCTACATTTTCAAAGATTCTTTAAATTTGGGATTCTACACTTAGGCCTTTGATCCATTTGGAGTTGATTTATTTATAAGGTGACAGGTGGGGTTTCTGATTCTTTCTTCTGCATGTGTTCAGCTAGTTTTCCCAGCACCATTTACTGAATACATACTCCATCCCCAATGCTTGTTGTTAGAGGCTTTGTTGAAGATTAGTTGGTTGAGAAATGGAGTTTTTTCTTCCACATCTAATAATATAATCATGACGTTTTGTTTTTACATTTGTTGATGTATTTAATTACATTTATGGTCTTGCAGATGTTAAAACAGTCCTGCCCTAAAGAGTGCAGCCTACTTGGTCATGGTAGATTTTACCTTTGGTATTTTTGTCTGCTATGTCTCATATTTGAGCTTTGTCTTTTGTGATATAGATTCTTCTGCTGAAATTACAGTTTGGTAGTCTTGTGTTTCCAACTCCCTTAGGAAACTTGTCAGTCCCTTAGTTTGTTCTCTTTTTATTTCCTTGATATGTGTTTGTAGAGATATGAATTTCCTTCATACTACTATTTTCACAGCATCACAGACGTTTTGGTAAGATGTTTCTTGTTTTTTTACTTTTTTCCAGGAATGTTCTAATTTTTGTTTTGATTTCTGTATTGACTTTAGAGTTGTTCAACATCATGGTGTCTAGTGTTCATGTCTTTGTGAGATTTGGGGAAATTTTGTTGATGTTGATTTTTTTTTATTCCACTGTGGTCTGACAGGGTGCATGGCAGTGTGTCAATCTTGTGAAATTTGTGTATTTTATTTTATTTTATTATTTATTTTTATTTTTAGTTTTATTTTTTTGAGATGGGTTCTCACTCTGTTGCCCAGACTGGAGTGCAGTTGCTGCACCTGGTCATCGCAACCTCGGCCTGCTGGGCTCCAGCGATCCTTCTGCCTCAGCCTTCAAAGTATTTGGAACTACAGGTACCCACCACCACGCCCAGTTAATTTTTTGATTTCTTGTAGAGTTGACGTCTCGCCAAGTTGCCCAGCCGGGTCTTGAACCTGCGGGCTCAGGCAATCCACTCACTTCAGTCACCCAAGGCATGGGATTACAGGCTGAGCTACCGAATCCGGCTCTAAATTTGGGTATTCCTTAATTTTGACTCTGGATGTGGTCAATCCTGGGTACATTCCATGTGGAGTTAAGTGGAATGTGTATTCTGTGGATGTTGGGTGGAATGTTCTGTAGTATCTACTAAGTCAATTTGTTGTACCATCAAGCAGAGGTTCTGAATCTCTTTGCTAAACATGTTTTGGATGATCTATCTAGGGTTATTAGTAGTGTATTTAAATCACAAGCTATGATAGTGTTAGTGCCAATATCTTTTTATAGTTTACTTAGTAGCTACCCCATAAAAGCTGGTGTTCCTGTGTTGGATGCATATGTATTAAGATGGATATTTCTTGTCAAAGCTCAAAACTTTTATCAATATGTAGTGTCCTTTATCTTTTTATATTTTTGATGACTTAAAGGTTGTTTTTTCTGATATTAAGATCACAACTCCTACCATTTGTTTTGTGTTTGCCTGATAATTTATTTTCCATCTATTATCTTTGAGTCTCTCTTGTGCTCTCTGTGTTGACCTGAGTTTCCTGGATGTAACAAAAGACTAGGTAATTTTTTTTTTTTTTTTGAGTCGGAGTCTCACTCTCTCACCCAGACTGGAGTGCAGTGGCTGCTCCTGACCACTCCAGCCTCGACCTGCTGGGCTCCGGCAATCCTTCAGACTCAGCCTTCTGAGTATCCGAAATTACAGGCATGCACTACCACGCCCGGCTGATTTTTTGATTTACTGTAGAGATGAGGTATCGCTGCCCAGGCGGGTCTCGAACCCGCGGGCTCAGGCAATCCACTCACCTCAGCCTCCCAAAGGTGTGGGACTACAGGCTGAGCACCGAACCTGGCGGTAATGGTTTTTTTCAAACTTGCCACTAAGTGTCTTCTCAGTGGTGCATTAAATTCATTCACATTCAGGTTGACTTTTGAAAACTGAGGATTGTTCCCTGAAATAATGTTCTTATGATGCTGTTTTGTTTTCTTTTAGCTTATATATTAATATATATAATATTATATATCGTGTGCATTTGTGTGTGTGTGTGTGTGTGTGTGTGTGTGTGTGTGTGCATTTTCACTTCTACAGGCTTACTCTGTGTTTTGCTGCTTTTGTGTTTGTGAGTTTTGAAGCATATGGTCTTTCTTATGTGTATTCTTTCTTGTATGCACAGTACCTTCTAAGAATCTCCTGTATATCTTGGTCCCAGAGGATCATAGTCTCTTAGGGATTGGCTGTTTGGGAAGGATTTTAGTTCTTCATTGTTTATGAAGCTGAGTTTGTCTGAGTAGGAAAATATTGGTTCCAACTGTTTATCTTTGAAAACATATAAAATTGGATTTAATTCCTTCTGTAGTGTTTCTGCAGAGAAGTCCGCAGTAATTCTGATTGGTCTCCCCAGGTAGTAGTCTGACCTTTCCTCGTTCTGCCTTTAGAGTTCTTTTCAACTATACCTATTTTGTGCTGTCAAATTATTATGTGTCTAGGGTTTGGTTTTCTTATACGATGTCTTGCAGGTATCTCTGGAGCTCTTGTGCTTGCTTATTCATCTCTCTGGCCTGATGAGCGAAGTTTTCTTGAATGATCATGGAATGTTTGTTGCAAGGTGTTTTTCATTTCTCTTTCTATTTCAGATATTCTGATCAGACCTAGGTTTGGTTTATTGGAGAAATCTCTCTTCTTCTTAAGTTTTTTTTTTCTATATTTTTAAGAGATTGTATTAATGCCATATTTTGTCTTCTAGTTCTGAGATCCTTTCTTCTGCTTTGTAAATTTAGTTTCTCATGCTTGTTAGTTTGTCATATATTTCTTGGATGGAGTTATTTATTTCTGTTATTTCTACGTATGCTTTTTCGAGTCTGTCTAGCTTCATTGCATTTTTATTTAGCTTTATCCCATGTTGTTCTTGATTTTTATTCATTATATCTAATGAATCTATGATTTCCTTAAGTACCTTCTGGGTAGTGACATTCTGGGAGATTGTCTTCATTTGTGTACCAGTAGGTGTTCTTTCTAGCACCGACAGTTTGTGGGACTCTGATGGACTACCAGCAGTTTTTCATTGCATTATCTTTATTTATAACAATTATGTTATCTTTCTCCATAATTCTGCTATTCAGTCAAAAATGTAGAAGTAGACACTCTTGATATTTGCTCTATCCTTTGTCCTATCTTGAGCCAGAACTCAGAGTTCGTTCAATTATGAGACAGGGCTGAATGTAGGGAGTTGTGCTTTATCTTTACAATTTTAAGAAATTACTGGAGAGTGGGAGTCCTGAAAGAGTTCTGAAACTATTGGCAGGTTATTACAATGTTTGCTATTCGGTGAGTGGGCCAGTAGGACTCAGTTTTTATCTGCAAAATATGACTTATCAGTGGAATTTTGCAGTGGGTAAGAGAGATTGGATGAAACTCCACATACACAGTAAGAATTGGAGATTTGTAAGCAAAATAAGGATGGATGTCACCTAATGGGAAATTACTAAAGGGACACATCAGATGTCAGGTGAACACTGGTTGTATCAACATTACTGATGTCTTGCTTAAGTTAAGTGGGGACATAAGATATCAACCAGGTCATGGTAGGTGAGGAGGAATCCAATCAGATACTGCGAGTGATCAGATATGGAGAAGGGGAAGTATGGCTAATCCAACATGGCAGGATTTCAGACACCACTTGACTTCATAAGAGAATTTGCAGATACTACTGGGAGAAGATTCTGGAGCTACCTGATATTTAGTGAAACTAATGATCTTCATCAGGTTTGGGAACATAAATTGTAGCTCCATCATCTAACCAAATTTACAACTAAAAACAAAGTACAGCTGGGATCAGTGGCTCAGTCTGTAATTCCAGCCCTAAGCGAGGCAGAGGTGAGTGGATCACCTCAGGCTGTGGGTTGAGACCTGCCTGGGCAAATTGGTGAGACTTCATCTCTACAATAAATAAAAAAAATAGCCAGGCATAGTAGCACGCCCCTGTAGTTCCAGCTACTTGGAATGCTGAGTTGGAAGGATCACCGGAACCCAGTAAGTCGAGGCTGCCAGGAGTGACCACTGCACTCCCGTCTGGGTGAAAGAGTGAAACTCCAACTCAAAAAAACAAAACAAAACAAACAAAGCAAAAATGTTTCATAGGAATGTAAATAATATACTCCCCGCATATCTGGTGATGGTGAGAACATGGTCATGACACCTGGTTCTGAATTTGACTCTGAGGTCAGAGGATCGTCTTCAGTCCATCTCCTTCCACCACATTGTAAACTGTCAAGTATAAAATGGGAATGCTCCTTGGATAGCCGAATGCAAGGGGAATGCACAACGCAAAAAGCAGACCAAAAGCAGAGCATCACAGGAGGAATGTGAATACTCTTGTGATCATACCAAGGAGAAGTTGCAACATATGCAGCCATTGCAATGAGTTTCAAATTCAGGCCTGAATAGATTTGCACAAACCTTCACAACAAAGTTAGGGTGCATTCATACATAGGAAAAAAGCACATCAACAAAAATAATACGCCAACAACAAACCCCAAATGCCCTGTATTCAGTATAAAACTATGGGGTATACCAAATAGAAAGAAAAAGGTGGCAATGAACAGTTGATCAGAATGGATACATAATGATACAGTTATTACATCTGTTTAATTAAAAAGCTTAAAAATTAAAAAAGAAACACAGTCATGCTGCATAAACCTGTAATGTGTGTTGAAAGAAGGAAATATTAATCAGGAATCAAGCAGCCTCAGCATTCTCTGGACTTTCCCCTCTGTTTGTTAACTCCTGTGATCAGTGTGTCTCCATCATTTGAATGCATAAAATTAAAAAAATTTCCCTCTTCTCCATCTCCTGTTAAGCTTCTGAAACCCATAGAATTTTTTAATGCAGTTCTAATTGTCATATTGGTTTAGATAAATCCTCTATACACAACATTTTCGTGAAATGAGCATCAATAATTTTTGCTAAATCTTTTTTTTAAGGTATATGGGTTTTTTGGGGATGTAAATAAGACCCAATACATGAGAGGAAGCTTGTTTCTCAAAGTACTGTGCTCCTTCTAAGGACAGGAGTCTGTCTGGGTGAGCCTTTAGTGCTCCCTGAAGTCCAGTCCCCATCCTGCAGAAAGTTTCCCTCAGGGCTGGGCTCACAGAGCATGTTTCTTGTAGCATCTGTAGCCCAGTATGCAGTGGCTGAACCCTGATCAGAATTCTTCCTCAGTGACACCATATTCTCTTTGAAATTATTACTTGAGACAGTGAATTATGTTTACTAACCCAGTGAATTCTTCAAGAAGACTCCAAGTAAAGCCTTCATAGAACCATCAAGTAACCTCTTATTGGGAGATACCAGATGCACTGATACAGTCAAGATACACGGTGACCCCAGCTACATTAAGTAAATTGGTGGGAGACTTTTTTTCCTTTTTGACCCACTGGCTAAAGATCACACAAAATATTAGCTTCCAGACAGACCCATTTGGCTTACAACAATGCAATCAAATAACAAAATTACTTACAGTGCTTAATTTTCACAGGCTTGGGACACTAATTTGCCCTTCATCCTTATATCTAGGCCATGCAAACACCCCAACATTGATATATGTGTGTGTATGTGTGTGTGTGTGTGTGTGTGTATGATTTTTTTCCAATGTAGATCCAAAACACAGTACACGTTTAGATGTGGGGAGGGGGTGCATGTACCTTGTGTTTGCCTGTTCTCATCCTAGAATTCTCCAAAAGTCCTTCAATAAAATCAGTATTTTGTCAAGTATTTGGTTCTGTTTTTATTACATTTCTTCTGATTTAGAGTTTTCCTGCCACTACCCTAATTTACATCTAATTATTATTAATATTATGCACTAGTTTTATTTTATACTCACATAATTTTATTTAAATTCCATTATTCAGACAAGGAACCCAAGGATTTTATCAAAAATGACCACTTCTAGGAAAAGGGGCGACCTTGGAGCACCAGACTATAAAGTCGAGCTCAAAAGATCAATGAGTAATATAAAGGGACATGGCGCTGTTCCAAAGGGGCCTCTGTAATGGCCGTTGTTGTACCAACTTGGAACCTGTTTTCAGATGAGATTACCATTAAAAAAGTGAAATATTCATACATCACTTTGACTGTTAAGTGTCTGTGGGCCCCTGTAATGAGTAGATGCATAAAACAAATAGAAGTCTCTGTCAACAAGAATAAATTTTCTAGAAGATTTCCTTTAGAAGTAGTGTAGACTGTAAGATCTCCTGACACCAGAATTCCCACCTCTGACTAAAGCAAGATTATCTGTTTGTCTTATTTCCTTCCTGTCAGGCTTCTGGATTAAACTACCTCTTTGCCATTTCTAATTCTTGTGACTCATAGCCATATGACAGGGACTGTATATACATCATGAGTTTACTGGGTTTCCAGGCTGCCAGACTTTTGAATGAAGTTTTGTCATGGCGTTTCTTGGCTTCTTCTAGTCAGCGTCAGCCTTCTGTCTGGCTCTATAAACTTGTCTTTTCTGAGTTCTAGAATTCCAGCCTTCTGTGTGGTACTGAATTATTGGCCTTCTGTTGACACTGGCTGTCAGTCTTCTGCCTGGAGCTATACCTTGACCTTTCCTGAATCTTTGCTTGCAAATAGTTGAAAGGAGCTACACCATTGTCTCTTCTTTGTCTCCAAGTCACCATCCTCCTGTACTGAAACTATGTCATTGACTTTCGTGGGATCCAGGCTCCAGGCTTTGAGTTAGTACTGCATCTTTGGCTCTTCTAAGTCACCATCCTGAAGCCACACTGCCAATCTCACACATCACAGGTTCCATATTTGTGTAAGACAATCTATACAAAAACTTTATTCCTTCTGCTATTTTGGGACGTACTTAATCCCCTCAATCCACCTATTTATGGTGTACTATTAAGTTAGCATTTAAAAAATCTTTCCATTGTAATATATCTATATCTATCTATCTATCTATACATACATACATACATACACGTTATACAGACACATTGTAATATATATATATATATATACCTATGTGTATGTATGTGTGTATATATATATGTACATATAAATATTTTTTATATTTGATATTGAATAGAGGTCTCACTGTCTCACCCAAAGTCAGTAAGATCACAGCTCACAGACACTTTAAATTCTTGGGCTCAGGAAATCCTCCCATCTTAGCATCCCGTGTAACTGGGGCTACAGGTATGTGCCACTACACACAGCTATTCTTTTAAAATATTTTTTAGAGATAAAGTTTCCCTATTTTGCCCAGGCTGGTATCAAATTGCTCATCTCAAGCATTCTGCCCACCTAGTCCACCCAAGAGCTGTGATTGCAGACCTGAGCCACTGCATTTGGTCTATAATGTGTATTTCTAAGAGTGTAAATTTTCTTTTTAGCACTGGGAATCTCATATTTTTCATGGAATCTCATAAGTTTTAATATGTTGAACTTATATTTTCATTGACCTTCAGGTATGTTCCAATAGTCCTTGTAGCTTGTTTATTAATATGCCATTTGTTTAATCCTGTAATTTCTAATGTTCACATTCATTTTCTCTTCTTTCTAGTGTTTAATTCTATGGAAGTGCATTCAGCCCACTGACACTAGGCCTTGGTTATGTGATTAACTTCTGAAAACAGACCTAAATAACATAAGATGCAAGTGGTGACTTGGGAAGTGCATGCAGATTGAGCTTACCTGTTCTTATATGTGAACTCTGCAGATGTTACAGATAAATGAATCTGAGGCCAAAACATTGGTTAGTGTCAGGGTCCTCAGAGTGCTGTACTGTTCTTGACTTTTTCTATTTCATGTTCTTTGGGTTTTCTAAGTTCTCCTAGTCAGAGAAGATTCATGCATTGGACACAATATTTTTCCATCCAGATTAGTTATACTGGTGAGGCTGTAATGTGGGAGGGGCAAGGGAGTGATACATATTATTTCTGTGGAATTTGAGATATGTAGACATCCTCTTCCTCTGGGCTTTGACCTACAAGGTTCCCCCTGGTAAAGTAGATTTCATCCTTTCCTCTACTCCCATTTCTGGCTGCAGCATCCTCAAAGTATTCTTCTGAATATTAATTGTACCCTTTTGCATGACACAGTAGAACTGAGAGGAAGAAACTTGCAATAAAATAATTTTTCTTCCCCCTTATAGGATGAAATTCTGGAAAAGACTTTACCCTGTAGGGTCTGTCTAAAGAATGTTCTGAGTGTATTTCTTAGACAACAGATCTACTAATGGCAGACACAAGAAGAAATCATTTGTATCGTTATCTTGAGAACCTGAGGCTTTTTGGAGGGTGAGCCACAAGAGTGTGTCATGTGGGGTCTTGGAAACTCTCATCTCACACTTGTTCACAACTGTCCTCTGCACACAGATAGTGACAAATCCATCTTTTTTCCCATGGAAAACTAATGCATACTGAAGAAAATCCCACCTGCTTATCTAACCAAAACTGGAGACTTGGAAACTTGGTAAACCAAACTCATATCAGATATCTGCAGTCCACCCTTTAGCTCCTGTTTAACCTAATAATCATTGCACAGATATATTAAGCTTCTTGTTAAAAGCAAAGTCGCCATCTTTTTCTTAAGATGGATATGCCTGTATCTCTGTATCTCTGTCTGTGTGTGCCTCTCTCTCTCCTTTCAAATAAACTAGGTCTTAAAACTGCTGCATAGCCAGGCTCGGTGGCTCAGCCTGTAATCCTGCGCTTTTGGGAGACTGAGGTGAGTGAATTGCCTGAGCCTGCGGGTTCGAGACCCGCCTGGGCAGGCGAGACCTCATCTCTACAACAAATAAAAAATCAGCCGGGCGTGGTAGTGCATGCCTGTAATTCCGGCTACTTGGAAGGCTGAGGCGGAAGGATCGCCGGAGTCCAGCAGGTTGAGGCTGCGGTGGCCGGGAGCAGCCACTGCACTCCAGTCTGGGAGACAGAGTGAGACTCCGACTCAAAAAAAACAAAAAAAACCCCAAAAACAAAAAACTGCTGCATATGCTCTGAAATGATTTTCTGGGGTCAGTGAGAGAGCCCATGGAGCATCACACTGCACTCCACTCAACAACAATTACCATGTATGTTGTTCCACCTGCGTGTGCTGTCAAATGTATCAACCCACAGTGTATAATATTCGAAAGGGACTTCCTATTTTCAAAGGGTTTTGAATGCAAGAACTATCGAAACAGTCCGGGGGGCGGGCGTGTGCATACCTTCCCACAGAGGATTTAACAGGTGCTTCAAGGGAGGAAAAGATGAGGAAGGCATTATGAATGAATGGATTGGCCAAGTAGCCATACTCATAATGGATTAGTAGCAGATATCAGTATTCACGAAAGGGATCTGTTCGCATGTTTGATAAGCAAATTTGCACGCTATATGCATCACAATCTTATTGTGGCTGAACACTTAACTGTAACATGCATTACAATTTTGGCCCTGTAGACACAAGATGAGTCAGGGACAGAAAAGCACTCAGATCCCAGCCTCTACAGGAAAAGGTTGGTTTGGTTTGCCCTTATCAGAAAGAAGTTTCTGTGATCAATCTCTTGTCCAATCATCTATAGATATATCTGGTGAAAAAGGGACACCATTACTCAGTGGCTGCGACCTGGATAAGTTTTTTAATGTTGATTTATACATCAGACAGTATTCATAAATGCATCTAACAACTCCATAATGTAATGGTTTTTGTAGTTTTACTTATTTATTTCTTTTTGTAATATAATGAAATTTCCCTCAGCTGTCTATAATGGGGCATACTCAGGATAATCTGCAGTCCTCGGTGAGTTCTTGGTCCACTTTCTGGAATAAAATTCACAAGGGGAAGTGAGCTCTCCAGGTATGCAGTCCCTTGGGGTGACTCTTTATCTTGCCCACACTCAGCCTTCAGTTACCTGTTAATTATTTCTAATTTCATATTCTTACTGTCATGCATGGCATTTTGCAGAAGGTGCAGAAGATGATAATATATGTAAGTTATCTTTATCCCTGCAAGTACCTGTCTCATTCTGGACCACAGATTATTTATGCAGGTATAGTAGTGACTGGAAGGGTGTTCATATTTATCTTGTCATCTTCCAGAGTGCACCCACCAAGGGAATGACACCAACAATCAAGCAGATGGAATTGCTCGGATGTTGCATGATAGGTACCCCCCAAACCAGAGACCCTAGTGGGGTTCTCCTTCTCCAAGACCACTCAGCCTCTTGCCTCTGGCTGATGGGCAGCAATCAAGTGAGACCATATTGGGCCGTTGAGAATATGCCCTCAAGGTGCCAACTTACATTTTAAGGGAAAGATATTGTTTCTTACAGACCCATGAATGTACTTGTCTTTCCTGTCCAAGGAGCCTCATCTAGAACAACCACTCAAGAGCTTGCAATGTATCTGACCTGACTGCAGGGTGTCATACATTACCTTGTTCATGGCCAAGAGTTCCACTTTTCTAAAGGAGATTAACTGGGGGATTCACCAGAAGCTGCTGACGTTTTAGAGAAATTGGCCTTCCTCAAAAGTTGGAAACCTTTCCCTCTGAGGAGGGTCATAGAAAACTGGGATCCAGATGAGCTCTAAATAAAAATACATTTCATTGATCCTGGAAGAAACTGTGCAAATAAAAACAGCCTTACTATCTTTCTCTCTAATAGGCATCATTCCCCACAACACATTTGAAATACCTGCGGTGTCCCAGTTAATTTAGACTTGTTATGTCACGGGAACATGATAAATAAAAGAACCAATGTGTCAATAGTTTTGACCAATAAAACATATTTCTGACTGTGATCCAAAATACAAATTGTGAGGATGCCTGTGTAAGTATAAGAAAGGAGTGTTGGAAACCCTCTGTAAATCCTACTCAAATTTTCTGATTCCCAAAGTGCTTTAGCATTTTATGTAAGCAAGAGGCAGGCTAGGGCCCAGGTTACCTCACTTCAGCCCCAGACTGCACCCTCTGGACCTGGGAGTGAGCACCTGTGGAGAAGAAGCTGGAGTGAATAAAATTCATCTTGTTTGACCCCGGTCAACTCCTCTGTCCTGTGTCTGGGCATCCTCTGTCCTGGGTTTCACCTCTCGCAGCTGCCACCAAGAAGATAATCCTCAAGCTCCAGTCCATGGTGAGGAGCTGTGCTCTCTGGCCATTCTCTAGAGGAGGGATGTGATTGTTGACTTATGCTCTCAGGACACAGGCATTTCTATATTTAACTCAGTAGCACTCAGGTCATTTGTATATCCATGAGGCAGATTATTTTATTGTCAAAGACCTGTTTTTCCTTTTTGCCCAGAGTTTCATGAAGATGAAACTTATTTATTAATCAAAATACTCTCTCATAACATATTCCTCATAATGAACCCATGTTTAAATGGCACACTGACAGTTTTAACCTCTTTTTGACGTGGTCTTCTAAAGTCTGTTATATGGGATATGTGTGTTTCTCACTCTTTGCAAACCCTGAACAAGTAAAACTATTCCTGTTCTCATATCGTTTTCATGCTTCAGATAGCGCAAAAGTCCTTTGTTTTATATGTTATTCTTGCTGATTGGCTGGGTTAGGCAAACGATTCAAGTACAGTGGGATCCTCAACACACATGTGTATTCCTTACTAAATTATTATTTCAACTTTTTATAGGATTTTGTTTTGAAATAAGAGAAACCCAGACCCTGAGAAGAAACCCCTTCTCAGCCTCTTATACTCCAGTTGGGGCTGTAGCCTCTCTAGCATCTCCTTTGCTCCCCCTGCTGCCTAGTCTCTGCCCTGCAGGGAGGTTCTCATATCGGCTCACAGAGCATCTTTCTCTCAGCATCTCTAGCTCACCATATAAAATTGTGTCCTAGTTCAGAATTCTTCTTCTTGGGTGACACCATATGGTTCTGAGACCATGTCTTGAAATAGGAATATATATATATATATATATATATATATATATATATATATTCCTATTATATATGTATATATATTCATACATAATATAATATTTGTATATAGAGACATATATATATAAATCTGTAAACTTCTTTGGGTATATAAGGTTATTTTAGCAATGTTGCCTCTTCCAATTCATGAACAGAGGATGTTTTTCCTATTTTATGTTGTCTATAATTTATTGTAGTAGTGGTTTTTAATTCCCTTGGTAGAGACCTTTTAACTCCTTGGTCAATTTTATTACTCTGCATTTTATAAGTGTTGATGTGGTCTTTTTTATATAAAGGTGTGGAGCACATGTCAGGATTAGACAGATGAGTAGTTCATGTGCAGGTGAAGTTTGGTACCACAACTGGTCCTCACTTCCCCTGGTTAGGGTCAGCTACCCTTATTGATGTTACGTGCCACCCACCCCTCCTTCCCCTGCCAGTGCCTCACTACTTCTGATCACATAGTACTGTGGTATGTTCTGAACCCTCATATAAGTAAGAACAGGTAGTATTCAGTTCTTTCTTTCAGTGATAGGTCACTGAATATAACAGAATTTACATCCATCCAAGTTACTTCAAAATCCATAATATTGTCTTTCTTTATGACTGTGTAGTACACCATTGTGGATATGTACCACATTTTCAATATCAAATCCACTTAGGATGGACAGTAGTGCTGGTTATATGTTTTTGTTATTGTAAATAAAGCTGCAATAAACATTCATGGGCAAGTATCCTTTTTATTTAGAGTGATTTAAGTTACTCCAGGCATATTTCCAGAAAGTAGATTTGTGGCTTGTATGAAAGGCTAATTTCTAATTCTTTAAAAATTATCACACATTTTCCATCGAGATTGAACTACTTTGCAATCCCACGAACAGTGTAGATTAATTCCATTTTCTATACACCCTAGACAGCATCTGTTGTGTTTTGTTTTATTAATGATGGCCATCCTTACTGGAGCTAGATGGTATCTCAATGTAGTTTTGATTTTCATTTATCTGATGTTTAATGAGGCAGCGTGTTTTTTTTTCACGTATGTCCTCTTTTGAGAAGTGTCTATTCATGTCTACTCATGTCCACTTTTTAATTGGGTTCTTTTTTTTGTTTTTGTCCTTTAACCTTGTTTGAGTTTCTTGTAGATCCTAGATTGTAGGCCTTTGTCAGGTACACGGTTAACAATTTTTTCCCATACTCTCTTGCTGTTCACTTCATGGTTTCTCTGGCAGTGCAGAATCTTTTCAGTATGATGAGGTACCCTTTGTCTGTCTTCCACGTTATGTCATATGCTTTTGCGTTTATGATCTGGAATTGGTTGTATGTTCCAATGTGCAGAAGGATGTCTCATATTTTCTGAGATTCCTGTAGTTTGTTGTTTTGTCTTTAGGTCTTAGATCAATTTGGAGTGTATTTTTGTGAATCGTGATAGGTTGGTTTTGTTTCATTCTCCTGCATGCAGTCAGTCTGCTTTCCCAGAGGAACTTCTTAAATAAGTGATCTTCTCTCCAGTAGTAGCTATTGATTCCTTTGTCAAAGATGAGTTTGTTGAGAGATGAAAATTTTGCTTCTGGAATCACTATCCATTGGTCTAAATGCCTATACTTGCACCAGTGCCAGGCCATTTTGATTATTGTAGTCTTATAGTAAATTTCAATGTCTGAAATTCTGATACCTCCTGCTTTGTTTCTTTTGATGAAGATGGTTTTGGCTACAGGTATTCTTTTGTGTGTCCATGGGAATATCTGTATTGCTGCTTCCATTTTGGAGAAAAATGATGTTGGCTATTTGATGGATGCTTTCTTGACTCTGTAGATTTCCTGGAGTAGAATGAACAAATTGACAATATTGATTCTTCCAATCAATAAACATGTAAAGTTTTTCCATTTGTTTGTGTCTTCTTTGATTTAAATGAGCAGTGTTTTATAATTTTTGTTGTAAAGTTTTCAGATCTGGGCTTAGGAAGATGACAGGAAGTGTCTTTTCTTTTTTTGTGGCTGTTATGAAAAGAATTGTGCTTTTTATTTGGTTCTCTGCCTGATTATTGTTGGTGTTTAGAGATGTGACTGTGTTTTGCACATTGAATTTGTGCTTTGAGACTTTGCCAACGACGTTTATCAGTTCAAGGACATATTCCCTTGAGTTTTCAAGGTATAGATCATATTGCCTGCAAAGATTTATACCTTGAGTTTCTCTTTTCCTATTGGGATATGCCTGATTTTTTCTCTTGCCTAATTGCTCTAGGTAGGACTTTCTATACTTTGTTGAACAGCTAGGAGAGAGTGGGGACACTTGTCTTGTTCCCATATTCAAAGGAAATGCTTGAAACTTCTGTCCATTGACCAATATGTTGGCTGTGGGTTTATCACAGGTGACTCATACTCTTTTGAGGAGTTTTATTTCTGTGCCTAGGTGCTAATGTCTTTTTATTGAGAAGGAATGCTAGATATGGTTGAAAGCTTTTTCTGCAAGTAATTATAAAATCATGTGGTTCTTTTTTCTACATCTGTTGATGTGTCAAATTGCAGTTATGTTCTTATGGATGTTGAAACAGGCCTTCATTCTTAGAATGAAGCCTATGTGGCCATGGAGAAGGATTTTTGAGATGTATTTTTGTATCTGTATTGATTTAGTCTTGTTGAGATTTTTTGCATCTATGTTCATCAAGGAGATTGTCCTGTCAATCAATCTCCTTGTTGTTTCTGGCCAGTTTTGGGTATCAGTGATATGTTAGCTTAATAAAATTAATTCACCTTTATTTATTGCTATGAAAACTTTTGATAAAATTGGTGTCAACTCTTCCTTGGATGATTTGTAGAATGTAGAATTCATTTGGGGTTCTGGCCAAGGCTTTTTTTTTTTTTTTAAGGATAGCTTTCTAATGACAAAGCCAATTTTCTTGGTTGATATTGGTCTATTGAGGGTTTAAATATCTTCTTATTTCTGCCTTGGAAGATTTTGTGATTTCAGAAAGCTCTCCATTTCATTTAGGCTTAATATTTAGTTTCCATAGAAGTGTGCACAATAGTTCTCTAATCCATTTAAAGTTGATTTTTATGTATGGGGATAGGCAGGAGTCTTGTTTCAATCTTCTGCATGTGGTCAGCCAGTTTTCCCAGCACCATTTACTGAATAGATTCTCCTCTCCCCAGTGGTTGGTGGTGGAGGCTTTGTCAAAGCTGAGTTGGTTGAGAAATTGAAGTTTTGCTTCTGAAATCTCAATTCTATTCCATTGTTCTATATGCCTGTGCTTGTATCCATACCAGGCTCTTTTGATTATTGTAGCTTTATAATAAAGTTTAAAGTTTGAGAATGTGATGCCTCCTGCTTTGTGTTTTGCTGAGGATTGCTTTGCTCTTCATGGTTGTTTATGTTTCCATATGAAGTCCTGTATTTTTGTTTATAGGTTTGAGAAGAATGCTGCTGGTAATTTGATGAGTATTGAATTAAATCTGTAGATTGAATTAGGCGAAATGGACATCTTAACAATGTTGATTCTTGCAATGAATGTGCATGGAATATTTTTTCCCATGTTTGTGTCATTTGTCATTACTTTGAACAGTGTATTGTAGTTTTCATTGTAAAGGTTTTTTTTCACATCTATGGTTAGGAAGATGCCATGGAATTTCATTTTATTCTGGCTACTGTGAATGAAATTGTGTTTATATTTGGGTTTCATAAGA
The DNA here is from genome assembly GCF_000164805.1 of Carlito syrichta. Taxonomy (NCBI): domain Eukaryota; kingdom Metazoa; phylum Chordata; class Mammalia; order Primates; family Tarsiidae; genus Carlito; species Carlito syrichta. The sequence continues at coordinate 46,410 of NW_007261787.1, read as the reverse complement.
GCCATAAAAACTGCAGGAGACATTCTTATGGAAATTGGATCTGGCAACCAATTCCTCATCAAAACCCCAAGTGCCCATGTCATAAGAGATAAGATATACAAGTGGGAACTCATCAGACTGACATGGTTCTGTTATCCAAGGAAGCCATCAAGAGAGCAGATAGATAACTCATAGACAAGGAAAAAATAGTTTCCTACTCTATGTCTGACAAAGGTGTAACATTTAGCATCCACCAGAAACTCAGACATGCTGAAAAGAAAAAAAAACAGCCCCATTACCAAGTGGGGGAAAGATACGAGCAGACACTTCTTAAAAGAAGACATAACAGCAATCAACATTAAAAAATTTCAACCTCACTAGTCATCGAGCAGATGCAAATTAAAACTACACTGAGATATCACCTAACTCCAGTTAGAATGGCCATCATCAGTAACTCAAAAAATAACAGATGTTGGAGAGTAGGAGTCGAAAAAGAATCACTTCTCCAATGTTGCTGAAAGCGTAAACTAGTATTAGCATCTATGGAAAACAGTGTGGCAATTCCTGAAAGTTCTACATATTGACTCTCCATGTGACCCTGCAATCCCTCTACTGGGAATATACCTGTAACAACTAAAATCACTCGGTAAAAAAGATCCCTGCACAAGTATATTTACTGAAGCATTCTTCACAATATCAAGAACATCAACCATCCATGCTGCCCATCAAAATAAAGGACTGGATTTTAAAATGTGGTAAATATACACAACAGAATATTACACAGTCATAAGGAAGAACAAAATCAGGAACTTCCTAGCAACCTGGATGAAATTAGAGTCTGTAATACTGAGTGATCTTTCACAAAAACAAAGAACTGAGTATCACATGTTCTCACTTATAAGTGGACCTGCAACAACCATCATAATACTCTTTGAGAAGCTTTCACAGCAGTGGAAGGTGCAAGGGTATTGGGGAGTGGGGAAGTTGGATTGGCAATAGTGGGAATCTGCCTGTGGAATGGGGCCATATATCATCAGCAAGAATACCTGCACAATGAATATTTGTATATCTTACCCTGAATTATACCTCACAATTTTAAAATAAAAAAAAATTAAATAGAAGTTGAAGGGGTCCAGCCGCTTGCCGGGTCGTGAACTTTTCTGAAGGAGAGCTGGATAGGCAAAAGACGAAAATCTTATACTCGGGCACCTGCTTCCTGAACAGATGACATCCTTCATTAGTTAACAAGAAGCTTTTATACCATTCGTAAAGGGGCAAGTCAAATAAAATTCCTTCACGTACATATCCTTTAAAAGTTACCACCATCTAGCATTCTTTAGAAGAAACGTTAATGAGTCTTGAGATAAGTTTAAAAGGAATTTCACTTAAACTAAACATAATGCAAACAAGGTTTACTTTGATTTCGGTTTCACATCACTTGTCTAATTAAAAAAGCCTTAAAATCACTAAGACAAAACTATAGATTGTACCTAGTGATAGTAGGAATATGAAGCCCATTAACTTGACCAAACAACAGTGGCTAGCATTTAAAGAATAACTATGAAAGTTACTTACTGTGAAAATACATATACTAATCTCTACTCTGAATAAACATATAAAGTGAACTAAACATAATGAAATAAAACTAACACAACTAAAATTATTATGGTTACATATTTGCTAATGAGCTTTTAAGTTTAGGATAATGGCGATTGGGCTGTTTTTCCTTATGCTTGGTAACCGCCTGGAAAACATCTTTGTCTTAAGATAGGAACTTGAGCAATTATTATTATCTTTGAGGCAACAATTTTATCCTTGTGTGAACTTAAACTTATGAACTTAAAACAATCTTCAAAGTAGCTATAAAACACTAAACTATAGCATTACAACTTAATTAATGACTCAAAGTAAAAACCTTGTTAAACATAACCAGAGTCTAATAATTTTTGTCAACCCTCATACATGAGTATATTGATCGTATAAAATTGTATGATATTACATTTACCAATTACGATTAATACATTGATAAAACAATTTTCATGTCTAGAATAGCACTGCCAGCAACTCTCTTCAAAAGAGTCCCAAATTACAGTCCTTGAAGTGCATCAAGACAGTTCCCAGGTACACAGCTCTTCATGTAGCAGTTTTTCTCTTTTGGGCTTTTACGACCTTCAAAGCTTTGTAATCACCTTTCTTGTCCAGATGTCTTCGTTACTTTTCTCTTATCCAGCAGTGTTTATTTTTAAAGAAAACTCAAAAGAAGCTTTTAATGACATTTCCCAGGCCCCCAAAGTTGCTTTCTCTATTTAGTTAATTATCATAAAAGTATCTAATTAGTATATTATGAATTCAGTGAAAACCCACTCTATAAATGTTTACTTAAAATTTAACTATAGAATTAAGTAAAAACCTTAATGATTAATCTTTATTCTAAGTCTGTGAAGACAGTGTTATAAATCACCTACATAACTCCTAGATAAGTGTTAGAACTTATAATGAATTCATAATGAACTTACTATAAACTTGTGCTTCTATAAAACCTTATGTCTAAACACTAAACTGCATAATTCTAAATCAAATAAGGAGTGAATATACTAATATCATTTTTTATTCAAGCAATATCTAGTAACTTATAACCAAGTGAAAGAAAGCATTCTTGATGTGCTTCAGAGTTCAACCCTTGCATATGTTAGAAAAGGCCAAGCGGCATAGTGGGAAAATGGGAAAATGAACCATGGGGTTAGGTGTGAGTACTTCGCATAAACATGCCATTTTCTTCTTACACGACTGCACAGAATTTCTTCAGCCGTATCAAACAGGAAAGGTGGAAGACAGAAGGGCCTCAGCTTCCCAGGCTCGCCCAGTGGCCAGGGTCTTCAGCCCACCAGGACCCTGTCAATCAGGTGGACCTCCAAGGCCGGCTCTGACAAGAAGTGTGCACAATCAACTCTGATATTATTTTGAATTTCTTTGTGGTCAGTTATGACTTCACCTTTTGTATTTTTCATTGTGTTTATTTGGGCTTTTTCTCTCTTTTTCTTGGTCAGTCTGACTTGACAACCATAAATATAATGTATTCTTTCAATGAAATACCTTTTTGTTTTGTTGCTTTTTCCTATAATATATTTGTTTTCTATAGTCTATGGTTGGGCCTGAATTTTGGTGATCTGGATTCTTCTGCTACTGTTAAGGTTCTAGTGGTCTTGCTTACCAGCTTCCTTAGCAATGATGTTAGGCAGTTTACTTATAACTTTTCTGTTTTCTTAGTGTGTGTTTGTAGAGCTACAAAACTCCTCTTAAGACTGCATTCCTGATATTCTAGTAAGATATATCTTTGTTTTCATTTGTTTCCTGAAAACTTTTAATTCCTGTGTTGATTTTCCTGTTCACCCACTGATTGTTCGGCAGTATGTTGTTTTTTGTCCATCTTCGTGTGTTTTGGGATGATCTTTTTAATGACAATATTTATTTTTATTCCACTGGGTTTGGCGAAGAAGCATAGTATTGTTTTTTTATTTTTTGGAATTTGTATACATTTGATTTATGGGCTAGAATGTGGTCAATCTTGGACTAAGTTCCAGAATATGCATTCTGTGCCCATAAGATGAAGCATTCTGTAGATATCTGTTAGATATATTTTGTCAAGCATCAAGTTGAGGTTTCATGTGTTCTTACTAATTTTTTCGTGTTGATCTATCTAGGTGGCTAGTGGGGTTTTTAATTTTCAAGTATGATTGTGTGTTTAGTTTTTTAGTAGTTGCTTTATAATTTCTGTTCCCCCTATGTTGGTTGCATAAATGTTTAGGATGGATATATCTTGCTTATGAATTGTAACTTTTGTCATGTAGTGTCCTTCTGTAACTTTTTACATTTTTGATAGTCTGAAGGTAGTTTTCTCAGATATTAGAATAACAACCTGCCTTTTTTTGTTTAGAATTTACTGGAAGTTCATTTTCAATCCTGTAACTTTGAGTCTGGTTGTCTTTTGTAGTAAGATATGTTTCCAAAAGGCAGCATGCTTCTGGGCCATGCTCTTTTATCCTATTTTCCTTTCTATATCTTTAAGTGGTGCATGTAGTCCATTCATGTTCACACTGATTATTGAAATAGGAGAGTTTATCCCTGTCACAAAGCTCTTGTTTTAGTTTATTTTAACTTTTTATTAGTATGCGTGTGTGGTTTTCTGTTGTGTAGGTGTATATTGTGTTCTGCTGGCTCCATGATTGCATGCACTCCTATGAAGGGCATGGTCATGTTTTATTTTGTTATGTTTTCTTTTTACCTTCTGTGCTTTATACCTTCTTAAAAGTCTTCTGTAGAGTTGATTTGGAGGCAGCATACTCCCAGGGATTAGATATTTGGGAAGGATTTTAATTCTCCATTGCTGATGGAGTTTAGCTTAGCTGGATAGGAAATTCATGACTGGATATTTTTTGGTTTTTTTTTTTTTTGTTGAGAATTTTGAAATTTTGGCTCCAGTCACTTCTAGCTTGCAGTGTTTCAGCAGTTAAATCTAGTGTTATTGTAACTGATCTTCCCTGCTAGAGGATAGGGTACCTTACTCTCTTGCTACCCTTAAGATTTTTTCTTTTATACATACTTTGTGTAAGGGAATTACTATGTGTCCAGGGTTTGATCTTCTCATATGATGCCTTGCATGGGCTCTGTGAATCTCTCTTATTTAGTTGGTCATGTCTCTTGTGAGATGAGGAGTGTTTTCATGGATAAACTCATGGAATATTTGTTCCAAGGTGTTCTCTGTTTCCCTTTTAGCTTCAGATATACAAATCAGTGTATGTTTGATCTCTTGATGTATTTGCTTCTTAAATTATGTGTGCCTTATTCAGTCTTTCCATTCACTTCATAATTCTGTTGTGTTGTGGAAATTTTGAATGATTTACATTGCTTGGGCCATGAGTTCTGTCTTATAGTATTTTCACTTTGGGACTGTGGGTGTTATCTCTACTCTTTCACTAATTTTTCTTCATTTTTGACAGATCACTTTTCTTTTTTTTTAATTCCATCATTCAGTAAATGTGGAAGTCGCTCTGACTTCTGTCATTTGCTCAGTCTGCTATCCTTTCTGACTGGAAACTCCAAATATTGTATTCTAAAATATTGCTGTGAGTGGAGAGTGGTGCTGTCTCGTTTCAGTTTTGAGGGTTGAATACGTGTACTTGAGGAGCTAGTATTCAGAAGCTACTTGCAGATCACAGGGTTCAGTGCTTGGTATTTGACCCCTTCAGACCTACTTTCCCTCACCTCAAAATGTGTCCATGCAGTGAAGACATACAAGTACATACTGAGTTCAAAAATAAAGTATTTGTGAGAAAAAGATCAGAGAAAATGAAAGCCATCTTATAAAAGAAGAGAAACAGAAAAAAATGCAAAGGAAAAAGAGAGAAATATAAAGAAAAATGCATGAAAAGTGATCACAGACTCTCACCCATACCCAAAAACAGAAAGAAGAAAACAAGACAAAAAATAAAATAGGAACAGAAGACCAAATAAATAATTAAAAACAAATAAATAAGTAAATAAAATAAAATTCAAAAAATAAAAATTGTGAGCCTTTTGCTCTCTCTTGTTGCTGCTTCTGAATATTCAGATTCCATTTTTTTTTGCCTGCACTTTTCTGCTGTCCCGGCTGACCACCAGCTCTGCCAATCTCTTCTGTTTGATGTCTGGAGGAGGGGGATTTCCTTTGCTTTTTTCCCCTAACTTGGGTGTGAATGGCTACCTTATGAGTTTCGGGATCTACCTGCTTGCTCCATGGAGGAGACACTAAATTATCACTTCCCGAGGTAATGGCAGCCATGACCAGTCTGTGTATGCATTCTCCCAGCTCACACAGGAGGGATCCTTCTTGATATTAGTTGTTAGGGCTTCTTAGATGTTTTGCCTGCACAGTCGCATGATGATTGAGGCCCTGTGAGTATTTTTAATGTGATTGAGTTCTTGATTTTTTACCATGTTGATTATTATTGATATATAGAAATTATACTAATTTTGTGCATGCCTGTTATTTCTTTCCATTGTCCTATTTGTCTTCAAGGACATCCAGTCACATGTTGAACAGTATTGGTGAAAGGGGGATTCCTTTCCTTGCTCTGGTTCTTAGGAGAATGTTTGCATATTTTTCTAGTTCAATATGATGCTGGCTGTGAGTTTGTCATTTATGTCTTTTATTATTTTGAGATTTGATCTTTTGTTTTACTGATTGTGTTTATTTGGACTTTTTCCTCTCTTTTTCTTGGTCATTTTGGCTATGGGCCCATCAATGCTGTTAATTTTTTCAAAGAACCAACTTTTTTTGTTGTTGATTTCTATGATTTTTTTCTTCTATGTCCCATATTTATGCTCTTAATTTTGTGATTTGGATTCTTCTGCTAAAGTTGGAGTTTTGGTGGTGTTCTCTCTCCAGCTCCCTTGGGTGGTTTGTTAGGCTCTCTACTTGTGATGTTTCCATTTTTCTTGATGTGTGCTTGTAGAGATGCAAATTTTACTCTTAAACCTGACTTCATGGTATCCCAGAGGTTTTGGTGAGATGTTTCCTCATTGTCCTTTGTTTCCAGGAATCTTTCAATTTCTTTAATTTCAGTGTTGACCAGGTGTTGTTCAGCATCATGCTGTTTAGCAGCCATGTCTTTGTGGGCTTTGGGGAAATTTTGTTGGTGTTGATATTTATTTTTATTCCACTGTGGTCTGGAAAAGTGAATGGCAAGATTTCAATGCTAAGAAATTTGTTTATGTTGTTTATGTTTGTGTTATGACCAATGATGTGGTCAATCTTGGAGTACGTTCCATGTGGTGGTGAGTAGAATGTATATTCTGTGGAGTTTGGGTAAAGTGTTCTGTTAGTATCAATTAAGTGCATTTGTTCAATAGTCTCTTTGAGGTTCTGGGTGTCTTTGCTGCTTTTTCTTGATGATCTGTCTAGGGTTGTGAGTGTGGAATTAAAATACATCCCATGAAAGAGTTAGAGTCAATCTCTTTTTTAAGTTTGCCTAGAAGCTGCTGTATAAACATTGGTGCTCCTATATTAGATCATATATGTTTAGCATGGATATTTCTTGTTGATGAATTGATGAGCCTTTTATCATTATATGGTGACCTTCTTCATCTTTACGATTATTGATAGCTTAAAGGGTATTTTATTCTAGATTAAGATTGTAACTCTAGCTTTCTTTTGTGTTTCATTTGCCTGAAAATTTGATTCTCATCCTCTTTGAGTCTGTGAGTCCTTTCTGATGAGATGAGTCTTTTGGAGACAATATATGTTACCTCACGATACTTTTTCCATTTTTCTGCTCTGTGTCTTTTCAGTGGTGCATTTAGTCCATTCACATTCATGCTAATTATTAAAATGTGAGCATTTATTTATGTCATGATATTCTTATAGAGTTGTTGCTTTACTTGTTTGTTGTTTTCATTTGGGGGGGTTGGTTCATGTGTGTTTTCAACTTTTTTTCCTGCACTCTTGGGAAGAACAGTTTTGCTCTTTTTCCCTTTTATCCTGTGCTTAATACATTCTTAAAAGTTTCTTGTAGTGTTGGTCTGGAGACAGCATGCATTCTCAGCGACAGCAACAAACAAAGACATGTAATCATACAGCCACACAAGCTGACCAACCTCCTTAAGATGTACTGTTCCCTTACACAACCATGAGGAACTGGCTACCATGTTGGAGGTTATGCAGAGCTGGGTGGGTGAGCCACGGCAGGTTTCTGCCTGGTCACAGGGTTCCAGATGATCCCAGGCTCTACTGCTGCTGGGGAGTTGGTGGAGTGGGAGACAGCTGGGTTCTGTAAGTAGGTGTGTCATATGCGTCTTGGGCCTCCTTTTCTTTCTTTGTTCTTTGGTTCCAGGTTGGAGGTTGCACAGAGCTGGGTGGAGCTCATGGGGCAATGCAGGTCTCTGGTCTGCAGCTCCAGCTGTTCTCTGGTCCCACTGTGGTTAGGGGTGAGTTAGGGGAGGTGGAGTGTGAGACTGCTGAGCATTGCTGGTCAGCATAGTGGTCAGAGTGGCTGGGGGTAGGGTGGTGTAGCCAACAAGGGAGCCTGGAGCTCTATGGGGACGGAGTCTTGGGGCTCCCTGGGCTTTGGTGACTTGGGGCCTGGTGGGGCACTTCAGTCAGGAGAAGAGTCTGTAGCTCTGAGGGGCAAGTGTTAGGGATTCTGTGGACAGCAGTGGGTTGAAGCAAGGTTGGGGGTTGGGTGCTTCAGCCAGGTTGGTTACCTCAATCTCCAAGGCATCCAGTTGCAGCCTGGAACTTTGAGATGCCCAGGTGTGGGTGCTGGGGGCCTCTGCAAGGGTGGTGGCTTGAGGTGGGGCTGGGTGCTTCAGACCATGCTGGGCCCAGAGCTCTGAGGCACAGGCACTGGTGGTCTGCATGGACAGTGGCAGCCTTGGGCCTAGTGAGATGCCCCAGGCATAGATGTAGCCTGGAGCTCTGCGGGGAAGGCACCACAGGTGCCCTGGACAATAGCAGCCTGAGATGAGGTTGGGTGCCTCAGCAGGGCAGGGGCCAAGCACACCGAGGGTTGTGCACCTAGGGCCTCCTTGGTTGATGGTGGCTTGAGATTGGGCTTGCACCTCACTCAGGTCCAAGATCTGGAGGTCCAAGGGTGAGCCCTGGTGGCAACTTTGGGCCCTGTGTGGAGCAATTCAGCCAGTGATGGAGCCAGCAGCTGTGAGCAGTGAGGATGGAGAACCTCCATGGTCTGCAGTGGCCTGAGACAGGACTGGGTGCCACAGTCAGGGAGGTAGCCAGCAGTGGCTGGTGCTGGGCGGAGCCGTGTTGTCATCAAGGGAACCCAGATCTCCACAAGGCCTTATCTGAAGTCCTCCACAGGCAGCGGTGGCTTGAGGCAGAGTGAGACAGTGTAGTCGGGGAGGGAGCTCTACACAGACGGGGCCTTGGTGTGGCCTGTGGTGAATCAGTGGTGGTGGTGGGGCAGCAGAAGTCGGGCTGTTCGTGGGAATTAAGGTCTCCAGTACTGCTGGGGGTGGGCAGGGGTTGGTGAGAGGGAAGCAAGAGTCTTTATGGAAAATCACTTTTGGAGATTCTCAGAGTTCCACCTGTGCCATCGCCATCTTACCAGAATTCCATAATTTTAATTTTCTTGGTCCAGGAGTGCACGGGCTCACTGAGCAGGGCCCAGCACAGCACCACCAAGTCTGCACCCTTGGATGATTTCTGAGATGTGTTGTTTTCTTTATAGTTTTCTTTATCATGTGATTATAGGAATGTTTGTATAGTTGTGTTTGCTTTTCCGCAATCAGTGAATTAGCTTATATGTCAACTTTTGAATGGAATGTTTCTTATATAATTTGAGTCTATATATGTTTCTATTGTTCTTTCTTCACAGTTATGAAATACCATTTCCTACACAACCTGTTAAGTCATATTCCCTTTCACGCCCTCAGCCCAGCACGAATGTCTTCTCCCTCAAGGTTTCTTACACTTTTTAGATGTGGGTCTTCACATTGTGTTTCTCGCACACTAATGAATGTCAATTTCCTCAGGTCAGACTGCTCAGCTCCATGTAGGCTGTTTTCATGGACCTGGTCATGGTGATTCTTCACTGGATCTTCTGTGCATAGTTTGTACTACCTCTGTTACGGTAGAGTCTTCCCATCAACTCAAGGTTTTATCCAAGTGCCTGACCCCCCCAATGCATAAAGTATTTGGTGAAGGTGTATCCAGAATTCTTCCCTAAAACATTTGCTGAGGCCCCAGGCTTCCTCATCTCAGCTAGATCTGACTATGAGACTTTTCTTATGAAAAAAATGCCAAAAGGTCTCAAACAGGTACCCATAATAACTGAATTAGCTCTACTCTGATAACTGTTATATGACAATTTTATCTGGGTTATTTTTTCTTTCTCATGTGTTTTATTCTGATCTCAAATCCTACATCCTGGTTTTCTTCTTATGTATTTGTGTGACTCGGGTGAGAACACTGAAGATGCTGGAAAAACTCCCCATCTTTCCTCCACCTAATATAAAGCTCACAACAGGGGTTTTCTTGACTTTAATTCCCGTGAGATAATATCCTTGCTCTTGCATAAGTTCAACCCATATTTTTATATACATAATCCATAGAAAAAACACCACGTATTCTGTCCCAAATAACAAGATATTGGATTTCAGACTTCAGCATATGATATTTGTTAGTGAACAATAATTCAGTTGAATGCGTCAACCCACGTTCTGTTAGAAACCTCAGATTTTTTTGTTTGTCAAGAAGATAAAATGGCCATTTTGGTTCAAGTTAAGGGAGAATCTAGTGAGAACATGCCAACCGTAAATAGATTGATTTCCTTTCTTTTTTCTTGATTGCACAATTATGTGATTAAAAAGGGACTGAAATGAAGAAGGAAAGGAATAGTGGAGAGAGAGAGAGAGAAAGACAGAAGAAAAGAAAGAAAGAAACAAAGAACGAAAGAAAGAAAGAAAACAATATGGTCTACAGGCAGGAAAGTTGTTGGTGAGGAGAGAAAACCATTGAGTGGAGAAGCAAAGCCCTTCTTGTTCCCTCCCTGCACCTGTTCTGTGTGCCCTGATCATCCCCTGGAGGTAGTTGATAACACCTAGTCCAACTCCCTCTTTCCTCTCAGCAGGGAGCTTTGTGTAAGGACTCATACTAAGATCATCAAACAGAGTTTCGTGTACGGCAATTAGTGTCCGTGTCTCCAGTGTTCAATGAGCTCCTCTACAGGGATAACATGTTTTGGGCATGTCTAACTACATGGTGATTTGACTCTTGAGGGATGTATTGTAGTTGGTGCTCTCACTATGATGGATTTGCCCAGTCTACTCTAGTCATTTCCCTTGGAGCTGGTGGATCCAATTCCACCGGTAACCCTGCTGATATTGCAACCAGAGACAAGTCACAGGGGTGAGAAGGTCTCCAAAGTGTTCACCAGTCCAGGCCATGTCTCCAGCAGCTGCACCTGGGATACCACACATGTGGACAGGCAGAACTTCAGTGACCGCCCAAAGCTTCATATGTGAATCACTTAGACTCTCAAATCTAGGAGCTAGCAACATAAATTGTGAGAATCAAAGACAATCATGTTCTTGTAGATGCAGCCCATGACTATCAGAAAGTATTTCCCAGGGTGAGCAGAACCCTTAGTCTAAGT
>NW_007261787.1:32224-34871 GCF_000164805.1 Carlito syrichta | reverse complement strand
CTTTCAGCTCTGTTCTCTAAGCCCTCCCTTCTGCTTTCAGCGCAGGCAGGTAGGGTTGCTCACAGATTGTGAGATGCCCCAGGCCTATGATTTTTTAGAGGGTGTATCAGATATGGACTCAGTTTCCTGCCTGTTAAGTCTGATACTTATATCTGAACTGTCTGTGCTAGATCCAGCATTGAGGAGGGGCTTCTGTCTCTCCCAGTCTGGTGAGATCACCTTAAGTCTCAAGTTGGAGACTGGGCAAAGCTAGGCAGAGCTGGGCAGGGCAATGCCGGTCTCTGCCTGGTCCTGGGATAGAGAAGATTTCAGTTGGCATTTCTTTACCAGGCATGGGGCTCCTCTCTGGCTTTCCCTGAGATTCTCTCTCACTGATTAGACCAGTGCTCCAGCTGATCCACTATAGCAGGTGTTGGTGTGGGCCAGGTGCCAGGTGCTGAAAATCAGCTTGACTCCACAGTCTCTTCTCAGGAGCATATCATGAACAATCTTTTGAGACCGTCATCCAATCTCAGGGTTGTGGGGTTCTTACCACTTTTTAATGGGGCTGTTTTTTTGTGTTTTTGTGGCACATTTCAGTTTTTTGTAGATTAATATTTTAGTCCTCTGTCAGATATACAGTTGGAAAACATTTTTTTTCCATTCTATAGGCTGTCTCCCTGTTCTCTTGATGTTTTCTTTTGCTTTTCAGAAACTTGTCAGTTTGATTTGGTTCCACTTGTCTATCTTATTTATTATAGTATGGGCACTTTGTGTTTTGATAAGAAATTGGTTGTCAGTTTCAATTTTCATAAAGTCTTCTGCATTTTTTACAATTCTTATAGTTTGAAGATTTACATTTATGCGTTTGATCCATTTAGAGTTAATTTTTGTGTTGGTGATAGGTAGGGGTCCTGTTTTAATCTTTTGCAAGTGATCAGTCAGTTTTCCAGCATCATTTACAGAATAGCTTCTCCTATCCTCATTTTTTGCTGTTGGAGACTTTCTCAAATATGAGTTGATAAAGAAATTGAGACTTTACTTTGAGAATCTGTTTCCTTTTTCGTTGCTCTGTATATCTAATCTTGGACCAATATCAGGCTATTTTGACTACAGCAGTCTTATATTAATGGTTGAAGTCTGGAAATGTGATACCTCCTGTTTTCTTTCATTTGCTAAAGATTTTTTTGGTTATTCTTGCTCATTTATGTTTCTCTATGAATTTTTGTGTTGTCACTTCTGGGTCTGAGAAGAACGTTGCTGGTAGTTTACTGGGTATTTTGTTGAATCTGTAGATTGCCTTTGGTAGGATGGACATCTTAGAAATGCTGATTTTTCATGACCCCGAATATGGAATATTTTCCCATTTGTTTGTATCTTCTTGGATTTCTTTGAACAAGATTGTGAAGTTCTCATTGTAAAGGTCTTTCATTTCACTAATTATGAAGGTGCTGAGGTATTTCGTTGATGTTGTTGTTGTTGATGGTTTTGATATAGTTAAGGGGATTGTGCTTTTTATTTGCTTCTCTGCCTGCTTGTTTTTGGTGTTTAAGTATGCAACTGTCTTTTGCACATTAATTTTTTACCCCAAGAATTTGACAAGGCTCTTTATCAGTGCAAGCAAGTTTTTGACAGATTCTCTTGGATTTTCAAGGTATAGCATCATATCCTCAGCAAAGAGGGATAACTTGACCTTTTCTTTTCTGATTTGCTAACCCCTTGTTTCCTTTTCTTTTCTAATAGTCCTAGCAAGGACTGCCAACCCAATGTAGAACATGAGAGGTGAGAATGGCAATATTGTCTTGCTCCAGTTATCAGGGGAAATGTTTCCAGTTTCTGTATATTGAGCAACCTGTTAACGGTGGGGTTATCATAGATGGAACTTACTATTTTGAGGTATTTTCCTTCTATACCAAGGTTTCTGAGGGTTTTTATCAAGAAGGGATGCTGAATTATCCAAATCTTTGTTGGCATCTAGTGATATAGTCTTGTAGTTCATGTATTTGCATCTATTGATGTATTTAATTACATGTATGGTTTTGTGACGGTTGAACCAGCCCTGCATCCTGTGGATGAAGCCTACTTGGTCATTATGGATGATGTTTGAGATGTGTTTTTGATCCCATTTGCTAGAGTCTTGTTGGGGATTTTTGCATCTATGTTCACAAGGGATATTGGCCTGAGGTATCATTTTTTGTGTGTGGTTGGATCTTTACCTGGTTTGGTGATCAGTGTGATTTTAGCTTCATAAAACGATTTGGGGAGAATTCAATCTCTCAATTGCCTAGAATTCTTTTAATAGGATTAGCACCATCACCTCCATGTACGTTTTGTAGAATCCTGCTGGAGTAATCCTGTCCAGGGCTTTTTTGTAGCTAGTTTTCATAGGATAGTGTAAAATTTCCTGGGTTGGTATTGGTCTATGAAGTGTCTTGGTGTCTTCTTGTTTCAACCTAACGAGGTTGTGTGATGTCAGAAAGTTCTTCATTTCATTTATGTTCTCAAGTTTTTTTCCAAATAGGTGTACATAGTGATCTCTGATAATCATTTTTATTTCTTCAGGGTCAGTTCTGATTTGATCTTTTGCATTTCTGAATGTGCTTATTAAGACTGTTTCTTTCTCTTTCTTGGTCTTTCTGGCTAGGCATTCATCAATCTAGTTAATTCT
>NW_007261787.1:793-31558 GCF_000164805.1 Carlito syrichta | reverse complement strand
AATCATTTTTTTTTTTTTTTAGTTTACTTAGTAGTTGCTTTATAAATGCTGGTGCTCTTTTTTTGTGTGCATATATGTTTAGGATGAATATTTCTTTGTGATGGATTGAATCTTTAACATTTTGGAATGACCTTTGTGTCTTTTAAATTTCTAATACCTTAAGATTGTTTTATCTGATATTAAGATCATGACTCCTGCCTTCTTTTATGATCTATTTGCCTAGAAACTTGTTTTTAATCCTGAAGGTTTGAGTCTGTGTGTGTCTCTTGTAGTGAGATTGGTTTCCAGAATGCAGCAAACCATTGAGTCATGGTTTTTTATCCAGTTTATCATTCTGCTTTTTCCTCCCAGGGGCATTTAGTTCATTCATATCAGGCTGATTATTAAAATGTGATTGTTTATCCTTGTCATGAAGTTCTACTAAAGTTTTTTCTTTTGGCTTTGGGGTTATTGTATGTGTGTGTTGTCAAGTTTCTTGTTGTGCAGTATTGTCTGCTGATTCTGTGCTCTGCTGTTCTCTTGGAAATGTGTAATCATTCTTTCTTTCTTTGTCCTGTGCTCAATATTTTTTAAGTGTCTTCTGTAGAGCTGTTGAGGACATATGTATAACTTCTTAGAAATTGAATGTTTGGGAAGGATTTTAACTCTCATTCACTGTTAAAGCTGAACTTGACTGGCAGGAAATTATTGGTTGAAATTGTTTATCTTTGAGGACTTTGAATATTGGATTCCAATCCATTCTTACTTGTGGTGTTTCTGCCAGTAGCTCTGCTGGTATTCTGATTGGTTTACCCTGATTGGCAGTCTGACTTTCTCTTGCTGCCTTTAGAATTTTTTCTTTTGTACCTACTTTGTGTAAGCATATTACTATTGGTCTAGCAGATGGTCTTATCATTTCATGTCTTGTGGGGGTCATTGTATCTCTTTTGTTTGGGAGGATCACGTCTCTGATGAGATGGGAAACATTATCTTCGATTACCTCTTGGAACACTTGTTCCATGTTGTTCTCCATTTAACTCTGCTTCTAGGATACCAATGAGTCATAGGTTCAGCCTGTTGATATAATAATCACACAGCTCTTCTATACTTTGCTTTCTCTTTCTGAGTTTCTTTCTATGTTTTTACAGATTGGTTTAATTCCATGTTCTGTTGTTCAAAATCAGAGATTCTTTTTTTGCCTGGATTCATTCTGCTCTCCACACTTCACATCTTGTTATTTATTTCCTTGATGGAAATTGTTTTTGCCAAAATCTATGTTACAAGTTCTTTCAATGTTGCATCTTGTCTTTCTTGACTGTTATTCACTTTTTGCATCCGTTCCCTAAATCCTGTTTTATTTGGGGGATGGTTGTTCCTGACTTCCATTTGCGGACTCCAGGGTCTGATTTTTCAGGAGATTTCTCTTTGTTACCCTTGAAATTACTTTTGGCCTTCTTTTGTTTTTTCCTCATCTCTGATATATCTCTTGCTTTTCTCTTTTGTTCTTGTTTTCAGTGTCAGTGGGAGAGGCTTTCCCTTCTGAGGTTTGCTCAGTCCTATATTCTTTCCTGATCCAGGCTCTCAGTTTGTTCTATTTTGAAATAGGACTGTGTGTGGATGGCTTTCTGTCTCACTGTGCTCACTGTTCTCTGTTCTGAACTTTTCTGGTCTTTGTATCATGGCTGAATCAGGGGTAGTGGTAGGGTTCCTGAGACCCAGCAAAAGTCAGATCCATCTCAAGTTTGTGCTTTCAAGATATCCACTCTGGGTCACAATCAACCCTGAGCACTTGGTTCACCAGTTGAAGAAATTGCATCTGTTACTCCTTGGTGAGCAAGTCAGAGTACTTTTCTGCCTCATCTTCAAGATGGTGTTGGGTCACCTCTCTCAACCCCTCTGGTGAGACTCTGTCTCTGAGCTTCCTTTGCAGCCTCTGTTGGCAGGGTCTGGTCAGGCGCTGAAGTGCTAAAGCAAAGCCTGGGGCCAGCATCTCTCCTGCAGCAGTGGTGAGATTGAGCCTGGAAGCGGTAGTCTCTCCCTGCCATGTCTTCAAAGGAAAACTTTTATCCATTAAATAAAATTGGCACTTGGCTTCTGCGACCTGGGAAACAACAAGGATCAATCAGAGAAGCTGGAACACCAGCTGCTGCACCAGCAGGGCCTTGGACACTTGCTCACAAGCAGTCACTTATTCAGTCTCTCCCAGGATTTTCTTCCCAGGAAGGGTATTTTTGTTTAAAAAATGGCATTCAGCTTCTGTATACCAGGAATCACTAGGGTCCAAGTCGAGCAGCTGCAACACAGGCCACTGCACCAGGAGAACCACAGTGCTGGCTCACAAGCCCTTACTCATTCAGCCACTCACACACCCACTCACTAACCAGCAGGCATACAAAATTTTCCATACACTCACTCACACCAGGACTCCCATAGTCTGGCAGCCTCAACCACCATCTTCCAACCCATCCCTGTTTTAAATTTTAATGAAATTCAAAGCAACCCTCTTTGTTTAATGAATTTTTTCTTGTTATCTCATTTTTTGTATGTGAGAAATACTTTACCTGAAATATATTTAAAAACATAATTGTTAAATAAATATTTTTCACATATGACAGACAATTTATCAAAAACTATTTAAAAATTGTTTAATACAAATTTTCATGATAAAAATATGCCTTTAAAAATGAAATACTACAGTTGTCCAATTGGAATGGTTAAAGTAGACAACAATTATGATGCATATTAGGAATCAAATTGTGGATGACAAATAAGTATTATGCATTGCAGATGGGATGGAAAAGTTCATAAAATGCAAGCCATTTAACATTTTATGGGAATGTAAAAATGTGATCAAGCAGATTTTTTTTTCAAAATATTTACAAAACTGACTCAAAATCTTATGTTATCATTGATATCTTCAAGAGAATTTTCATATCAGCCTTCTTAACTGGATTTCTATCCCACTCCCTGAATGAAAATTTAAATGATGCTGCAGAGTAAGTGTTGTAGGCAAAATTTCCCATATAATTATAGTACATACACATTTCTATCATTTCTTTACTTCAATAGGTTAACGACATATTCTAAAAGAGGATTCGACTTCATAGTTCTTGTCAGTGCCACAGGCACAGGACACCTACTTTCCCCCTCAGGATTTCTGACACTCTCAGCACGTGAGTTGCAAACTATGTCTCTCACACAATAATATCTGGCCGTGTCCTCAAGACTCAGACTTTTCAGCTCCATGTAGGCTGTGTTCACAGATGTGTCACCAATCTTAGCATTTCTGCTCTTGAACATCTGAGCATAATTTTTGGCACCATCTTCAGGGTCAACAGTTCCCATCCACTTAGGCCTTGTCTATGAGCTTGTTGCATCCAGTACATATTGTAGCTGGTGAAGATGTATCAGGGAGAACTTCAATGAGGCCTCAGGCTTCCTTACCTCAGGCCCAGACTTCAACAACTGGACCTGGGAGTGGGTACCTGTGGAGAGGAGACACAAGTGGATTTAGTCCCCCTTGACTGGCCTTGGTCCCCTCCTCAGTCTTAGGACAGATGATCCCCTAACCTGTAGATGTTGCCACAAAGAAGTTCCTCTAGGTCCAGCCCATGGGGAAGAGCTATGCTCACAGGGACTTCTCTAGAGGTTACACATGTTGTGGGTGATGCCATCAGGGCACAAATGCATCAATATTTAACTCATAAGACATCAAGTCATTTGCATATTCATGAGGCAGGCAATACATAGCATTAGCCCTACCTACTTTGAGAAGGAGACGCTAGATGACACGTGTACCATGTCAAAGTCTTATGTTGACATCTATGCCATAATCTTGCTCGTGGATATATGACCACTGTCACACTCTGAACTTTGTGTACACTGATCTCCTGCACTGAGGAACATTCCCTCTCAGAACTCACTCTACTAGGACCTATATTTTATTAGCACCTAGACCACCAGAATCACCTAGGACCATCACAGACTGTAACTCTAGCAGGTATCCATACGCCCCATGGGTCCCATTAACAGAAGCATAGCCCAGGGATCAGTTGGAGGGAGTTAGCACTTGTCCCATGTGAATGTCTCAAAAGTCCCATGGGCAGTTATAACATCTGGGCACTCCTGAGACAGTTCCTTCAGCACATGTCTGTGTGTTCTGCTCTCCCAGGATCCGCTTCAAAAAAAAAAAACCTGCTTTAAAGACTAGTCCTGTTATGTAGGATTGGAGTGGAGTTTCCAATTCCGTTACAATAGGAAATCTATATAGCTTTGGTGAAATGAAATCTCCAAAGTCTAGTCAGGAAATTTTGGTTTTGGATAAACTTTGATGGTTTTCTCAACTGAAACGATTAAAATTTCATACAGTGAAATTGTCTTAAATACGTGCTATTCAGATCTATTGATTTTCATCTCTATATACTGACTTCAGATTCACTTGTTCTATGAATCTACCACATTCTGAGATCCGCCAGTGCCCTGCCACACATCAAACTTAGAAAAGATTACATAGCCCTGGAATCTGAATATCTCATTACTGGGAACAGATTGAAAACTACAATTCAGCACCATTGATTGGATAAAGTCACCCTTATCATTTATGTACCTTTATGAAGATATCTAAATCCCCAAAAACCCGCCTTTAAATAGAGTGCTTATTGCCTTCTAGATGGATGTAAATATTCCCATCATAACACAATATTTAAAACCACATAAACAACTTATTTAACTCTTATTTGTATTGCTGTATTGAATAAAAAACAACCAGGCACTTTGAGGAAGCCCTTCCCCAGCCTCAAGTGCACCTGCTCCATGACTGGAGCCTTTTGGGTGAATCATGTCACCCCTTGCAACTCTTCTGCAAACCTTTAGGAAGATCTCCTCAGGCCTCATAGAGTATGCTCCTCTCAGGGTCTCTATACCAGTTTCAAGTGACTGAGCCCTGGTTCAGAGTGTTCCTTCATTGGTATCCTACGCTTCTAACATAATTTCTTAAAATGAAGGATTGGCCTTACAAAACGTATTGAATTCTGCTGGATGACACAAGAAAATAATTATTTAAAACAACAGCTACCCCATTTCCTGGATTGTCAGATGCTCTGAATCAGTGGAATCTAGGTTGCCCCTGAAAACTTTGGGCTTCGGTGGAGCCACATAACTTTATAAGATCTTCCAGTTGAATATTGCTTATGTGAATACCTGTAAAAGTAGACACCTGCATATCAAAGCCCATTCCAGGTCTGGCATTCCAATTTTACACACACACACACACACACACACACACACACACACACACACACAGCAGATTTTGATTGAGCTCATGGGAATCACCCATGAAATCTACTCTAGGCTTGATTATCTGACATACTTTGTCACGTAGATCTATAGAAAATAAATCACAATTGGACACTTGGGAAGCACATTCATATTAAGTTCACCTGTTCTCACTTATGTAACCTGCAGATTTCCCTGGAGAAATGAAAACGCAGTCAATGAGGGGGGATATTGACCTTGATCACGAGCCTGTGGATGTCAGAGGCATCAAATTACTCTACTGTCTTTGACATTTTATCTCTCATTTTGTTGGGGACTAAGAAGTTAAAGCATGAAGTTGTCTACCTGGAAAAGCAGAGTCCAGATAAAAGCAGTATATGTCTTACGATGTACAATAAGAACAGGCCAAGGAAAAAATTAATATGATATGATGGGAGCCAAATCTTGAAGAAACAAACTGTAGAGCACCTGATGATAGGAAAACTGCTGGCTAAGAGACTAACACAGCTCTTACATACAGCGGCCAAGTTGGAGGCAAGGGCCTTATGTATCCTGTCTTACAGATTCTTTTGTTTCTTTAAGAATGCATACTCATAATTATAATAAAATTTGCTGATTGATTATAAGATCTTCAATTAATATAATAAATTATATGTTATAAATTCTACTGGAAAAATTTAAACAGTAAAGGTAACATAGAAAACTCTTGTTTCGTTTAAGCTTTTAAGTTTCCTTTAACTTTAGTTCCTGTTCCCGAAGGCCAATTTTGAGATCCTTTAATAAGTATACTGAAACTTTCTTAATTGTATTGTTTTTTGTGCCTCCAGTCAAGCTGAACTTCTTGAATAATAGAGAAACAAGTTTCGTACTGAAACTCCCCTGTCACGGTTTCTGCCTCAAGCCAAGCTGGTCAACAAGTTACTATGGCAACGGGATTCTTTACACAGTAGCCACATATTGGTATACCAGGAAATAAGTTTTAAGTTAGATTTATATTCTTAATAAAGTTTTTAGATAAAGATGAGCAAGTTTATAGTTCTATAATAAAGATTTATACTAATGATAGTTAGAATAAGTTAAGTTTAAAAATACAGTGTAATGTTAAGCTTAATCATTAAATAAAATAAAAGTTATTAAGTTTGGATATAATAATAAAATAATGTAAGTCATTTAGATAAGTTTATAGATAAGTAAGTTTATTATAATAAAATTCATAATCAAAGTCAAAGAAGATTAAATAAAGATAGATTTATAGAATATAGTATAATGTTAAGTTGAACATAATGTTAAGTTTAATCATTAAATATAGGAATTATTAAACTTAGATATAACCAAGAAAAATTCATTTGAATTATTGTGTGATTAAAATTAGTATACAAATAAATAACAATAGATTAAGTTTTAAATAATATCATAATATAAGTATTTCATATAATCATAGAAAGTTAGTAAAGAACCTGAAATTTTATATTAATCAGAAATTAGGATAAATTGTAAGACATGGATGATTCATTAAATATTATGGGAAACAGTTTGCAAAACTATTGTTTAAATCATGCACCTGTTATTTTGATGTAAGCAAGTCATGCATCATGGAATCTTAATTGTTTGCTTGGAACTTACAAGTCTCATGATGCATATTTTGTAAAGTACGTTATGCGTTGTGGGACTTGTACGCCCCCAGCAGATGTTTGTCATACTGCTGGAGGTTATAGAAAATGGTATATAAACTGGAAAGAGTTTGAATAAAATCGGAACAGTCCTGATCAGACTGAACCCAGACTGAACCCTTTGAGTTGTTTCTTCTTCGCCATTTCCTGTTTCCCCTGATTCAGGCCCAAACCCCCTCGGTTGGAACCAGTCTACGACATCATTTCCCTTGGATTTTCCCAAGTTCACCTCCTAAGGCAGAGTTTGTGCATTACTACAAGTTTAATTATATCGAGATTAATTACTTTTGTAAATTGGTACTTGCAGGGCATGTGAGCATTACATAGTCTCACAATTGAATATCAGTTATTCAGTGAACATCTCTCTCTGGGCTGTGCACTTTACAATGTGTCTCCTGTGCTCAAGCACATTTTAGCTACTGCACTCCCCACCCGAATTCAGCATCTCCAATATTGCATTGAATTTTAACCCTATTAGGTACTTTAATGTATTTGAATGACTGTGGGATCCTGGATGTTGGAGGACTTGAGCCAGGTAAATTTTCCTTTTTCATATAGTCTTAAGTCTGGAGAAATCATTTTCCTGTAGATTTTGCTAGATATTATTCCTGGTAATTTTATTAGTTATTAGTCCATCCTAATTCAGACCCAGAGAGAATAGGCTTATATTGTTTACTGGAAGTTTTTCAGGTGTGGGACCCCAAGAGGTCTCACATCATGCCAGTTCTTACTTATCTGCTAGAAATTAATATTAATTTTGGCATATGAACAAACAACTGGTTTTTCCTCAGAAGGTTCTCTTATAGGTAAACAAGGCTCACCTATAATTCTAGAAGTGCCTGTCTGTTAGTAAATATATATATGCCATGCGAGGAGATTACTTGTGTAATTCTTAGCAAAAGAGTTTCACATCTAATAGTTTGAGGAAGCAGTAAGTACATCATGGATAGAAGAAGCAGTTGGCCTAAAGTGGAGACAGTAAGTGACCTGAGTTTATGGAGGATATAGTGGTGAAGAACAGAGCACAGTCGTTCCTTCCTCAACGTGTGACCTAGGTTGCTTCCTCATCCCTCTGAACTTTATTTAATATGGTATAAATTTGATATCAAAGCAGTAAATTTAACTGATACCAATAAAAATGTGATATATTAATTGTCTTATAAAAATTTTAAAATCTTTATAAACACCAATGATCTAAGAGAAGAATGAAAAGCTAATTCAAGATTTTCTTAAATAAAAAAAATTAAAATTGATTAAACACAATTCTATGTGCTGAAAACTGCAATGCCTCAATTGAAAAAGTGAATAGATGTTTAAAAGAAGAGCACATAAGGTAAAATAAAAACAAACAAACAACAAACTAAATGAAAGAACATTCTATATGTTACTATAAGAGGAGAAAAGATCAAATAAAAAAGAATGAAGAATAAGCAAAGTTAATAATAAACTGGGGACTCCACAAAGTAAACCAATGTGTGTGTATATATGCATATATTGCAGTTGTTATATAAAAGGATGAGATATAAACTTGGGAAGGGAGGGAGGAAGAAGAAGAAGAAGGAGGAGGAGGAGGAGGAGGAGGAGGAGGAGAAGGAGGAGAAGGAGAAGAGGGGGAAGGGGAAGGGGAAAGAGAAGGAGAAGGGGAAGAAGAAGAAGAAAGAAAACCAACTGTAAAGACTATTAGAAGGTGAGGACCAAGCTCACCCATATTTTCATATACATGAGCTATCATAGAGTTACCCACTCAGGAGCATCCTGAGAGAATGTTGAATGATTTCAAATTTTTCCTTCATTAATAATCATGTGCTTAGCAAATTTCCCTTCCATTTTCCTGCATGCTGTAGGACTTTGAATCCCAAAATGCCTTTCAAACACTTTCACCAGTACAGAACTTAGACTTTAAAGATATCCAAGACACAGTTGTGTTTCTGCTCCTTTGTTGTTCCTATTGTTTCATTTATTTAAAATTATCTGGGGGCATCAGTGATGGCAGGAGTGACCAACTTAAACATACAATTTTCTGACCATTGTCTGATTAGGCCAATCATAAGCTTGTTCAACCCAGTGTCATTCTGTGGATGGAACCATCTGGATGTTCCCTGATACAAGAAGGGTGATAGTAGAGGAGGCCTGGGTCAGCAGGTTTTTGGCACATAGTACACAGTTCTGTACTGCAGTAGAGCCTGTGTCATCTGAAATTACACCTGTGCAGGGAGTGTCCACAAAGATTGGATGCATGATCAACTAGAGAATGATGAGCAGTTGGGTTCATTGAAGGCCAACCTTTACTGAGTATCTCCACAGCACTTGGAACTTGGAAAACCCTGGAGAAAAGTAAGCAGGAATCACAACCTAAGTTAATGTTGGGTTAAGGCTAGATTTTGTGGGAGTTAGATAGTGAAAGACAAAAGTTATGCTTGAGGGTTTCTGGAGGACGATGGATAAAAGCAGGTGGTGGGGAAGGATCAGTACTACAGCTAAATCGTCCTCATTAGTCATGAGAATTGTTCAGGTGGAAGCTGAGAGGCATGTCTGAATATAGTCTCGAGGCTTATTGCTGGGGCCCTGGAAAGAAAATAAACCAATAGGGCTTTGATGGTTTTTTAACTTAGAGCTGTTTTCCTCCTCAAATTTATGGGGAAATGTGGGTGATCAGCATATCAAGGTTATAAGGAAGCATGCCTTTCAAAAATTATTTTAAAGATGTGGAGTAAAACTCAGGATTAGGTATACAAATGGTTATTGTATAGGTAAAGTTTGGACCTGTCTTTGGTCCCCACGTTGCCTGGTTTGAGATCAGGTAAACTTATTGATGATGTATCCCATGCTCCCTCCCCTGGCAGTGTTCAGCTTCTCCCAACCCCTTTCTTATAGTATTATAATAATTGTTCTGCATCCACTTATGAGTGAGAAAAAGTGATACTTAATTATTTGTTTCTGTGATAGATCACTGAGTAGTATAGGTCCTGAATCCATCCAACTTGATGGAAGTTTCATAATTTTTTACTCCTTTATTGCAGCAAAATTTTACATTGGGTATATATACCACATTTTATAACTCCAGTCTACTTTTGGTGGGCAGCACGGTTGATTCCATGTTTTTTCCATTGTGACTAGTACTGAAATATACATGTGTGTGCAGGTATCTCTTTGTAGAATGATTGAGGGTCTCCAAGTTAAAGCACCAGCAAGTTGCCTTCTTGAGACATTGTGATTCTTGGAATAGAGTTTGGTATCTTATACAAAGTAACAGCTCATATATCCTATTCGTCTCAATGTGTGACCCTGAGGATGTGACCTGATCTCTCAATTTTTCTGTTTGAAAAGTTACAAATTGGGAATAGTGGTGACATTATACATAATAGGAGTTCAGCAGTGGTGGATAGTCTCTTTACTAAGGTTAGTACCAATTCTATCCCTGGTAACCTGAGAGGGCCTCTGTGAGCTCTAACTGCTACAGTGCACAAGGAACACAGGTCCTGCCTTGGCAGGTCACACCTTTGATAAGGGCAGGTCGAAGATGCTCAAGCCTAGTTTGCTCACAACTAGATGATCCAATTCAAATTGATCTGTGTTTGAAAAGCCCTTTCCATTATTTTTTTACATGAATAAAGCAATGAATATGGAGTATTACCATGTGGCTTTTCAATATTCATTCAGAAAATTAAGTAGTAAGTAATTTATTTCATGAATGTGATAGCAAAAGAGTCATCCAATTGACTGAATCAGATTAACAGGACATACTAGATCCTTTTGTCAGAACCTGGAAAGGTTGACTTGCTTTATTTGGACAACACAGAGAAGGGACAGCCTCATCATCCAAAACCAGGTGAGAGAACACACATCATCTAAAATTATTAACCAAGTGGTTTATTGGGTCTTTGTTTGAGCAGTTGCAGAAGTACTGTTTCATGCCTTCAGGGGAATAATGAACTTCTTACATAATTAATATGGACCCTCATCACAGATTAGGAAATATAGTAGGTGGGCACACATTGTTGCAGATTTGAATGAGTTTCTAGGTTATGCTCATCTTGAGAAAATAACCATTATGGTGGAAAAACAAATATCTAGTGACCATTGTAGGTTTTATTAGCAACAAATGTGTCAGGCCATTAGATTATGCTATAATGCTCATGGAAAAACCAAAACAATTTGTCATAGAGACAAAAAAGCAGAGTTAAAGATTTAAAGGAGATGTCTTTTAATGTCATCAGAAATGAATAGGCCAAGATAAATCAGTTATCATGTCTAGAAGAAGAACTAAGTGAAGCAGTAGATATGATGGTAAGACAAGATAAATTCCATCTGATAGCTTATTTTCATCTCTGCAAAGTGTTCGGAAAAGAAACTAAGGGCAGAGTATGAACTCAGAGATGCCTGAAGCCAGATATTTGTGGAAGATAGAGTGTCTTTGTTGAATCATTACAAAATTAGAAACATAGTGTATTTTGAGTGAAAACTGTGCTCAGAGAAATTTTCCTGCTTCAGCTTAATGATGATGAATATGTAGAGTTTCATGCAATGAATTTGTTGTTATTCTCTAGATTCTCATGGAACTTCTGTCACAAATATTGGAAGTATGGATGAAAATCAACATCACTAGGAAATATTCAGAGAAGATGTAGGTAATGATTTGAATATAATTTCATTTCATCATTGAAAACTTTCTTGTCAGTGTCTCTCCACTTTATAGATTAGAAATGTCTGGTGTCATTGCTACATTCTTGTTATGCCTAACAGGATTGGTGTCCATGAGAACATTTGATCTAATTCTCTTCAGGGATGTGGAGAGATGATCTTTGTGGCAATTCTCTTCCTTCAAAGATGATTGCAGAAGAATCTTCTCCTCTCCATGGAAGTTAATTTTCATATCTTTGTGTGACTCTTGGGACTGAAGTCACCATGTTCACACATGATGGCAGTCAACTGGGGAATGAACTTGAAACCCTGAGTTTCTGTGGTTAAAATTAACTACCCAAGTAATTACCTGGGTTCATATAGTGCTGATTTATCCAGGCCTGGAACTCTAACATACAGACTTGTGGTGTTGCTAATTTGTGATTTTCTCATCAATTCAAATTTCTTTCTCTCTCTCTCTATTTCTTTCTTTCTATTTTTAATTTATTTTCATTTTCTGCTAAAATACCCTCACATAATAATCAGGAGGAATGAAGCTAAAAATTATTCTTAAATTATCCCTCTTTACAAATGTGGACTAAATGGAGTTGTGTTACACAGTAGAAAGGACAGCAAGATGGCTGAACACCCAGATTTCCCTGACAAGAGTTTCATGTTAAAATGGAGTATTGTGTTCATTCCATCAATTTATTAGACACTCCAATTGATCATATTATTCATTGATGACATGTCTAAACAACAAAATTAATCAGAAACTTGCATTACAATATAAGTTTTCTTGTAGGATATATTTCTCTGGCTTATGTAAAACCAGAATGGAAGATGCTAATAAATGTATTTTTAGGGTTTTCCAGTTAAATATTCACCAGGGAAAAACCCATATGTTTTCAGAGTAGTGCATATCTTTGAGATGTTTTGTGCCAAAGGGTTTCTTACATGTTCTGGAAACAGAATCAAAATGGACATGTTAAGAAACTATTAGAAACCTCCTCCATCATATTTTTTGATAACATTGAGGCAGGAGATAGGATGCAGACTAGAATTTTTAGCCTCAACTGTTAAAAACTCATGGGAAAAGGAGATAAGCCAAAAGTCTACTACATTAATCATTGCCCAAAGACAGGACATAAGGAGCATTCTGTACTGAAAAGAAATTTTTAACAACCTCCCAGGACAATTCATCAAAAGCCTTCCTGGAACAAAATTAGAAGGCCATAACACTTATATCTCAGTTATGGCACATGACAAAAGAAAATTGGTTGAACTCCTTGTAACCTGTCCAATGAAAAGTACTAGTTAAGGCCTAATGTGAACGAACTGCATCTTATACATACATTTAAAATTATGGAATGGTGGGCAAAGACATATGCAGTGACCTATAGTATCACCCTTTCCTCAGGTGGTATATTTTACTGCAGAAATGTTTGTCAAACAGGTTTCTTTTGCATGCTTTGTAAAATAGAGACTACTCTTCCATTGAAAATAATATAAAAGGTTCTTGCTTTGTTTAACTAGCTGCTATTTAGCTACTCCATTTCAACCCCACTCCATTTCTTTAATTTGGCATGCACTGCTTCGATCCTACTGCTAAAAACAAGCAAGCAAAGAAACAAAAATGAATGTAACCCTGCTCTTTGCTTTAACTCCCTTTGTCTTTGTGAGTGTTTAATCCACTTCTTTGTTCATGGCACCAAATCCTGGTCACCAACTAGTATTATTCACCTGCTCTGCAACAAAACGAAGAAAGAAGTGTAAGCAGTGATTCATGGAAGCTTAGAAACTGATCCATCACATCATCGTGACACACCTATGCCTTAACCTGGGTTATAACATCATCTGAGGCCTCTAATATCAAACTTCCCAGAGATTTAAGGACATCATGAGAAAAGTAATGGTTATCCTCTGATTTTTATCTATAAAGAATTAAAATATGGAATTGTGTGAATTACTCAAATAATATATGCAGGTTATTGCAAATGCATATTATTTACATTTTTCCATTAAGCAACTCTACCTGATTTAGAAAACTCGGATACTTTCTTAAATAAACACCTTGCAGAAGCCTAAGGACAGCAAGGGTTGCTTCTTGCTCAGGAATAATCAGTCAGAAACAAAATTCTGGAAAACTAATGGTGGATGTAGCCAGGGACCAAGTCACAGAACAATTTGGGCACATTTAGGTAAATATTCTCCAGCTTCCACTCATTGGTGGATATTCATATATTTTATTTATGTTGTATCTGTTTTAATGATGACTTCAGCTAATTACTTGACAGAAGACTACAGTCCTTTCAGTTGATGAAAACCTGCTCTATTTTGTGTGTCAAACCTATGATATGCCAACCATTAACAGGAATCTTTATTGAAAAATTATGTAATGTATGATTGAAACTCAAATGCTCTATTATTCTACCTTTCACAATCTTCCACATATATTTAAAAACGAGCATCTTTGCATCACAATTATTGAATTTTAAGAAGTTCTCAAATCCCTTGTCACATATAATCCACTAGCACCATGGCATTGTTATTCACTAGTTCTAGGACACATGCAATATTGCCTGTGACTCTGTAGCTGGAGCATAAATATTGAGATTTTCCATTTGGTACCATCCTCTGTCCTATTGTATTTAGATGTGACAAAACATTGAGAAGAATTCATGTATGATGACCACTCCTCTCACCAATAGTTTAAGGTTGTATTTTGGCTACATATTTTTATAATTATCAACTTCAATTTTTAGCAGCCTCTTACTAGAAGCCTCTCACAAGGAGACACTGTGTATTAAATATAGTACCAAGAGGAATACTGCCTTTGAAAAACTGGAAAATATCAGATCAGATATTTATATCAACAGGGCAGTGAAACTTCAGGGAGTTCATGCTTTGTTTCTCACAACTGTGGGTGGAATACCGGATTCCACACATTGGAATCTACTCTAATAAAGTTAATTTTGACACTACTAAATGAACAGATCAGTCCACAAAAAAGACTCTCATCTATGAAAACTTATATTTACACTGATCTCTGTAACCCAAGGTAGTCTCTGCAGCAGATTTTTAATTAGTTATCCATGAATGCAAAATGATTCACTGTGTGCTTTTGTCTGAGTGTTCTGTAAATGCTCTAGGCATTTCAGTCTATCTTCATTGGAAATATGGTAAGTTCATCACTTGCTGTGGACTCTCACTTCATTGGATGTAAAAGCTTATCAACCATGTGATGAGTCAAAAACTGCCTCCAAGAAACATACTCATAATTAGAATGAACAAGTTTGAGACTCCTCACTTGTCTTAATGATCCTTCACTCAGCACAGGTATTTCTAGGACTGAAAACTCAACAGGTTTATTTAGATGATTCCTCTTTGTGAGTCATTCTCTCTCTTTTAGGCTGTCTCTTAGTTCCCTCTATCTGCTTCTATGTGTCTCTAGTTAGTAATATGATCTTCACTCTCAAGGACACAGCTGTCCCCCCATATTTTGGTAAAGGTTTTCTGAAAGACTTATATTTTGGGAAGGGGTAAGATGCTGATTGAGCCAGCCAGACTTTGAGAGACTCTGTGTGAGAGAGTGAGTGTATAGAAAATTTTGTGTAAATGCTGGTGAATGAGTGGGAGTGTGAGTGACTGTCTAAGTGAGTGCTAGCGAGCTAGCAGCCAGGGCTCTCCTAATATAGTCGCTGGTATCACAGCGGCTGGACTGGGACCCTAGCAATTACCTGCAGGCAGAATACAAGTGTCATATACTCTTTTTTAAAATCAACTAACCCTCCCTGGGAAGAAAATTTGGGAGAGTCTGTCTAAGTGGGGCTTGTAAGAGGATGGCTAGGTCCTTAATGCAACACCCAGTGCCACAGCTTCTCTACATCATCCCTGGCTCTTCCCAGGTCACAGAAGTTGAGCACCATTGCTTTTTAAAAATAAAATGGACAAGTTTCACTTCGATAAAGCAGCATCAAAGAAATGTCACCCTAGGTTCTCCCTCACCATTGAAGCCAGAGACAGACGTCCAGCTCCTGGCTTTGCATCACGCCTTAGCACATGACAGGACTTTTGCAATGGCTGCAGAGGGACTACCGAAGCCAATTCCCAGGAAGAGGACAAGAGAGGTACCCCACCACCATCGTGAAGTTGGGGCAGGAAATTGCTCCAACTTGCTCACCATAGAGCAACAGACCCAATCTCTATGACTGGTGGATCAACAACTCAGGGATTGAACATGCCCCAGAGGGAATATCCTGGGAGTACAAACTTCAGAGGGACATAACAAGTGCTGAGTTCCAGGTAAACCACCCTTACCCTGATCCAGCTGCAGGATAAAAGGTGTGGCCATAAAAGAATGAGGAAGAACTCCAAAGAGATCAGTGGTGAGTCTGGGGCTGGCCCAAACCCCTTCCTCTCCAACAGTCCTCTGAACTCCAGACCCACAAAGCAAGGCCACGACTCAGACACATATATTAACCTCAAAGCCAAAAAAGAAAAAAACTTTATAAAAACCTCATGACAGGGAGAAACAATCACATTTCAATAATCAGTCTGAATGTGAATGGACTAAATGCACCACAGAAAAGACACAGAATGGTAAACTGGATAAGAAACCATGATCTAATTAACTGCTGCATCCAGGAGATTCATCAGATCACAAGGGATGTACACAGTGAAAAGTTAAAGGATGAGATACAAATTTCCAGGTGAGTGGATTGCCTGAGCCCGCAAGTTTGAGACCCACTTGGACAACTTGGTGAGACGTCACCTCTACAAAAAATCAAAAATTAGCTGGGCATGGTAGCATGCACCTGTAGTTCCCGCTACTTGGAAGGCTGAGGCGGAAGGATCGCTGGAATTCAGCAGGTCGAGGCTGCGGTGGCCGGGAGCAGTCACTGCACTCCAGTCTGGGTGACAAAGTGAGACTCCAACTAAAAAAAAAAAAAAAAATTTCCAGGCAAATAGATTTCAAAGAAGGTAGGAGTTGCAATCTTAATATCAGAAAAAATAACCTTTAAGCTATCAACAGTTAAAAAACATGCAAAAGGACACAACATATTAATAAAAAGTTCAACCCAACAACAAGCAATAGCCATTCTAAACATATATGCACCCAACACAGGAGCACCAGCATTTATAAAGCAACTATTAAATAAACTAAAAAAAATACACTGATTCTATGTTTAATTCTTTTATATTTTAAAATTGTGGGGTACAGTTAAGAGTTAGGTATACAAATATGCATTGTGCAGATACCCTTCTTGATGAGGTGTGCCCCCATCCCCAGACAGATATTGACTACTGTTAATCCCACCTCCCTTCCCCACTTCCACCCATAGTTTCCCAACACTATTATAGCATTGTACTTGAATACCCCACTTACAGCCCTAGATAGATCATTGAGACACAAAACAACAAGGATATCCAGAACCTAAGCTTGACTCTCGACTAAATGCACTTAATAGATACCTACAGATTATTCCATCCAACTAGAGAATGCACATTCTACTCACCACCACATTAAACATACTCTAAAATCAATCACATTCTTGGTCATAGATCAAGCATAAACAAATTCTATGGACTGGAATCTTGCTATGCACATTCTCAGACCACAGGGGAATAAAAAAATATATTGACACCAACAACATTTCCCCAAAATCCACAAGGACATAGACACTAAACAGGATGATGCTGAACAACTACTGGGTCAACTCTGAAATCAAAGCATAAAATAAAAGCTTTCTGGAAACAAATGAATGTGAAGAAACATCTTACCAATACTTCGGGGATGCCATGAAGTCAGTTCTAAGAGGGGAATTTATATCTCTAGGAGCTCACAAAAAGAAAACAGAAAGTCGAAAACATCACCTACAGCAGCTGGAAATAGAAGACCACCAAAACCCCAACTTTAGCTGAGGGATTCAAATCACCAAAATAAGTATCCAAATACGGGGCATAGAAGAAAAAAAACCATGTAAATCATCAACAAAACAAAAAACTGGTTCTTTGAAAGAATTAACATCATTGATGAACCCATAGCCAAAATGGACAAGAAAAGAGAGAGAATGCCCAAATAAACACAATCAGAAATGCAAAAGATCAAATCAAAACTGATGCTTAAGAAATGCAAAAGATTATCAGAGATTACTGTGTACACCTTTATGGAAACAAATTTGATAACCTAAATGAAATGGAGGACTTTCTGACATCACAAAATCTCCCCAGGTAGAAACAAGAAGACATTGAGACACTCAATAGACCAATATCAACCCAGGAAATTGACTCTTGTTATAAGAAATCTACTTCAAAAAAAAAAAAAAAGATAAGACAGGATGAATTTCCAGCAGCATTCTACAAACGTATAAGAAGGAGTTGATACTTATTCTATTGGATTTCCCCTAATCATTTTACGAAGTTAATATCACACTGATACCCAAACCTGGTAGGGATCGCCACCCACCCAGAAAAGAACTACATGTCAATACACCTTAAGAACATAGATGCCAATGTCCTCAACAATATTCGAGGAAATTGGATCCAAAAACACATGTCAAAAAGCATACACCATGGCAAAGTAAGATTCATCCCCAGTATGCTGGGCTGGTCCAACTTGCAAGACCATAAATGTGATTAAATACATCAACAGATGTAAAAATGAGAACCACATGATTATCTAGATTAACCTCAGAGAAAGATTTTGATAAAATAAATCATCCCTTCTTGATAAAAACCCTCAAAGACTTAGCTATAAAAGGAACATGCCTCAAAATAGTAAGTGCCATCTACGATAAACCCACAGCTAACATATTGCTAAATGGACAGAAACTGGAAACATTTCTCCCCTGAAAACTAGAAGAAGACAAGGTTGCCCACTCTCACCCCTCTTGTTCAATATTGTGTCAGCAGTCCAGACTTGGACAACTAGACAAGATAAGGTAATCAGGGGAATCCAAATAGGAAAAGAGGAAGTCAAGTTATCCCTCTTTGCTAATAATATATATGATCTTATACATGGAAAGTCCAAGTGACTCTGTCAAAAACATGCTTGCACTGATAAAGGACTTTTGCAAAGTTTCAGGTTAAAAAATAATCATGCAAAAGTTAGTTGCATTCCTATACGCAACAACAAGCAGGGAGAAACCCAAATTAAAAGCAAAATCCCATTCAAAATATCCAAATAATAAATTAAATACATCGGAGTCTTCCTAACCTGAGAAGTGAAAACCTTTACTATGAGAACTACAAAACTCTACACAAAGAAATCAGAGAAGACACAAAAATATCCCATGCTCCTGGATAAGAAGAATCAACATGTTAAAATGAACATCCTACCAAAGGCAATCTACAGACTCAATGAAATACTCATAAAGTTACCAACATCTTTCTTCTCAGGCCTGGAAATTCATATGGGAACTTAAATGACCACGAATAGCCAAAAAGATCCTTAGCAATAGAAACAAATGGGGCAGTATTACACTTCCAGACTTCAAACTTTAGTATAAGACTTCAGTAATTAAAACAACCTGCTATTGCTACAACAATAGGCACAAAAACCAATGGAACAGGATAGACATTCTGGAAGCAAAGCCTCAATTCTTCCACCAACTTATCTTTGACAAAGGTTCCAACAAGAATCACTGGGGATAGGAGAATCTATTCAGTAAATGGTGCGGGGAAAACTGGCTCACCAAATGCTGAAGATTAAAAGAGGCACCCAACTTCTCACCATACATAAAAATTAACTCTAAATGGATAAAAGACCTGAACATAAAACCACAAACTATAAGAATTTTAGAAAACACAGTAGACACACTTATGGAAATTGGAATTGGCAACAAATTCTTATTCAGAACCCTAAAGGTCAATACCTTAAGAAATAAGACAGTTGGACCACATTAAGCTAACCAGCTTCTGGAAGCAAAAGAAACTACCAAGAGAGCAGGGATACAGCCCACAGCATGCGAAAAAAAAAAATATTTGTCAACTATATATCTGAAAAAGACCTAACATCTAGGATCTACAGGGAATTCAAACTTGCTGAATGGAAAAAAATAAATAAATAAATAAAACAACCCCGTTAAAAAATGAGCAAAACACATGAGTAGACATTTCTCAAAAGAAGATATATGGGCAGCCAACAGATACATGAAGAAGTGCTCAGTCTCATTAGTCATCAGAGAAATGCACATCAAAACTACAGTGAGATACCACCTAACCTCAGTAAGAGTGGCCATCATTAAGAAAAGCAAACAACAAGAGATGCTGGCACAGATGTGGCACAAAGGGAACCCATCTACACTGCTGGTGGGAATGCGAACTAGTGCAACCTCTCTGGAAAACAGGGTGGTGATTTAGGAAAGAACGAGAAATTGACCTTCCATATGACCCAGCAATCCCCTATTGGGAATATACCCAGAGGAACACAAATCATTCTACAAAAAAAGATACCTGCATACGTATGTTTGTTGCAGCTCTATTCACAATTGCAAAAACATGGAACCAGCCATGTTGCCCATAAAAGCTGGACAGGATAAAAAATTGTGATACATTTACACAATGGAATATTATACAGCCATAATGTAAGACAAACATATGGACATCGCAGTAATTTGATGGATTTGGAATCGATCAAACTCTCTGTTCTCCCTGGGCTTCCTCAGGACCCTCACCATGGAGTCAGTGGTTAATGTGTAACATTCTCTCTGAGTGGAAATCTGAAATTCGTGTCTGTGAGAGACTATATATCCTCCTATTACAATGACCCCTTTTCTATATAAAGATCACTTTGACAAGAACAGATATCTAAAATTAGAGAGGTTCCCTGGGGAAACTCTCAGTTGGGGAGGAAATCACAAACCCTGACAGGAAACCAGCCCTTAACCTCCATTTGCAGCTGCCTCTGGGCTTGATTCTGAACAGTGAATCCTGCCTAACACCTGCAGTTGATTTCAGCCCAAAGGCCATGCAGGGAAGTTTGTGTCTAGGCTCACTCTGACATCTCCTTACTGTGTGTCTCACACAGTAGTATATGCCTGTGTCCTCAGCTTTCAAGCTATTAATTAGCAGATTCATCAGGTTCTTGACATTGTCTCTGGAGATGGTGGATCGGCCCTTCATGGAGTCTGCATAGTTTGTGTATCCAGCATCATAGCTAATGTATGAGACCCACTCAAGCCCCTTCTCTGGAGCCTGGCGGATCCAGTCCATGTGATAACTACTGAATGTGAATCCAGAGCCTACACAGGTGAGTTTTAGGGATCCCCCAGGCTGGACCAAGCCTCCCCCAGACTCCACCAGCTGCACATCACAATGGACCCCTGTAAACATAGAGATGTCTTAATTAGAAACTGTCACATAAGTCTTTTGTTTCCCTCATTCATTTCCACTCACAAAATCAATATACACAGTTTTCCATGAATTACCTTTTAAAACAGCCACAAGGAAAACCCAACTGAGAATAAACTCCATGGTGAGTGGTCTGTGTTCAGTCCTTGTCTCTGAGTGGGAACACCTGGGAATCCTAGGGCTTGGGCTCCTCTCCCACAGCTGGAGAGTCGGGACTGGGCTGGTTTTCATTACTCAGAGGGAGGGTCTTATTTGCATGTCTCCCGCTGTATAACAAGCTCTGGGTGGGATGGCTCAGAAAGGCAATCCTTCCGTGCAAATGAGAGGAATCTGGAGGAGTTCATTGTCAATGAATATATTTTTAAATATGTTATTTCTTAGTATGTAATTTCTTGGTTACAAAACTGATACCTATTATTTTATTTTTACATTTGTACACTTTAGATGTATGTTGTTTTTCAACGTTACCTTAATTTTCCAGTGTAACACTGGAAAACACAGAGCTTGGAGGTGTTATGTTATGTGGCCGGGAGCATATTATGATGTCAGTCCACTGTCTGAGCCTGTGCTTCTCATTCCTGGATATAACGAATTTCCTCAACATAGTCCAGGAGATCCTGGAATTAATGGTTTGGATGACTGAACTAGTTTTCTATACTGAGAATAGTTTTTGCTTTTACAACATTCTCCAATTTTCTTTAAAATGTGGAGAAGTTTAGAACTCATGTAAGTGTATTTTAAGCAGTGTCTTTCATTTTAGATATACTTATTTATTTTTAACTGCTCTTTGTTAATCTGCTGGTAATTTTCACATGTAACAAACTTACTGAGTTTAGT
Source organism: Carlito syrichta (assembly GCF_000164805.1). Lineage (NCBI taxonomy): Eukaryota > Metazoa > Chordata > Mammalia > Primates > Tarsiidae > Carlito > Carlito syrichta. Next base: position 9,824 of record NW_007261787.1, on the reverse strand, counting down.
TGTCATGTAATAAGTTTTATTTAAAATTTACATTTGATGAATATTGACACATGCGTAGTCCTGCACAGCCATCTCCACAAATTAGTGTTCACAGGCATATATTTAGAAAGAATAATTAATTTCTGATGTTGTCATTATTAATGGAATTTTGAGTGACTATTGTTCACAATGATAAATTGTGTATTTCAATACAGCTAGAAGTGATATCTGAAATATTTGCAGCACAAATAAATGAAAAATTCTATAATTGGTAAAAATTCTAAATATCACAAAGAAAAAGGGGAACCCAAAACATCCCTACTTGTTCTTTATTCATTCTACGCAACTATCAAAATATCATGTGCCTGTGGAGGAGAAAATCAAGGATGACACATGTATCAATATTCATCAAATGTAAATTTTAAATAAATACATTGGTGGTAGATACTTATCTGCAGACCCTCTAGCTAGAGGGAGAATTGAGGAGGGAGAAATCTGGAAGTTATTCTAATGTTCGGAGCCTGGCATTTCTCACTCAGCGTCATGTCTGTAAATCCAACTGTAATGTGTACATCAATCGTTGTTCATTGTCATTACTTAACAATATTAAGTTTTTCTAGGTCATGGATCCTTTCAAATTTGAAAAGCTTTTGTAGTGTTTCTAGTTTTTTTTTTCTTCTTGAGTTTGAGACTCACTCTGTTGCCAAGGCTAGAGTGCAGTGACACACTCATGTCAACCCAGTGTCGACCAGCTGGACTTAGGTGAACCTTCCACCTCATTATTTCAAATCACTCAAACTACTGGTGCACACTACCATGCCCTGCAAATTTTTTTCTTGATTGTAGAGATGAAATCTTGCCACATTGTGCCGGTTAATCTCAAAATCATGGGTTGCAGCAAACCACCCACCTTGGCCTCTCAAAGTGCTGGGATTACAAGCTTGAATCACCACACCCAGACTCTAGTTTCTAACATCTATAAATTTTATAAATGTTTGACAAAAAATGTGTAAAAATGTCATTTTATTCATTTGCAGCAAGTACTCAAGAGTAGATTTCGGGGTCATGTGTTAAGGACATGCTTAACTTTAAGAGAAATTGTTCATTGCATTCCTGAGAGGATGTCTCATTTTGCATTACACGAGATATATTTTAGGCTGTAGGGCCTACCATGTTCACAAACACTGGTGCTATCAATATTTGTTATTAATTAAGCCATCTATAAAAGTGAATCTACGGTAGACTGCCAAGGGACAAAGAGGGTCATGTTATAACACAAAGGTAACCTTATCCTATACCAGGGACAAGAAGGAGGCTCAAGCTCTACCTGCCCATATATTATTTGTGTACTTAATCCTAACTTGTACTCCACATCATTTTTTTTTTTTTGAGTTGGAGTCTCACTCTGTCGCCCAGACTGGAGTGCAGTGGCCGCTCCCAGCCACCGCAGCCTCGACATGCTGGGCTCCAGTGATCCTTCTGCCTCAGCATTCCAAGTAGCCGGAATTACAGGCATGCACTACCACGCCCGGTTGATTTTTTGATTCATTGTAGAGATGAGGTCTTGCTGCCCAGGCGGGTCTCGAACCTTCGGGCTCAGGCAATCCACTAACCTCAGCCTCCCAAAGGCGCGGGATTACAGGCACTCCACATGTTTATAATAAAAACAGGGTAAAAAATGTGTAGTGATGTCACATGTCATCACCATATCAATTCTAACAATAAATGATGTTGACATTCTTCTTGTGTCACTTGTATATCTTCGAGGGACTGTGTACACCAATTGTTTCCAGTTTTATAAATTATTTCTTATTTTTTACTGTTTTCTTTTGAAGACTCTTACATATGCAAGATTTTTGTTGGTTTAATTTTTTTCAGTATGTATTTGCACTGAAGCTTGTTCTTCATTTTGTTGACAGTCAATTTAGCAGAAAAATTTTTGAAATTTAATTAGGTTTAACTTTTATCTTATTTTGTTCATGACAAAATTTCATATACATGATTTTCTGTAGATTGTTCATAGCATCACGTTTTATAATAAAGTTGTAAGCCTTTATTTTTCTGGTATTGCATAGGACTGACCTGCTCACTTCTTGAATCCTACTTATACAGGGTTGCTTGTTTGTTTGCTTTTATGTAGTTAGGAGATGATTTTTTAAAGCTGTGGGCAATTCTGCTTCATGTTCAAACATGAACTAGATATTTCATAAGAAACATGTTGAATTTTTTTTTCATAAATTGCTTATCAGATCTACAGTGATGTGGTTCAGAAGTTCAACTCAGGCAATTTCCTCTTCAAGGGTTGGTCTTTCTCCTTACCTTGTGCATCACCGTGGCCTCCCTTTGTCCCTAATTGGCTCTTTGAAACAAGCCTCATCATTTGCATCTTCCTTATAAAATCTGTGGGTGTGATAGCACTAAGAGACACCCATGATGAAGATTCATTCAATCTGTTTTATCATTTCATAATTATTTTGCTAGCATACCTTTCAAATATGCTATTTCTTCTTCATTATTAGGAAAGCTAGTATTTGCATTTCCATAATTCCTCATGCTTCCATATCTAACCCCCAGTTCAGATTTTCCTCCTTACCACTAAAAGAAGTACAGAGATGTACATGTCTAGACAACACACCAATACAGACACACTTCCATGCTGACCATTCTGAGCTCCAACATTCTGATGATTTTAACAATTTTCACAGCTGCCATACAGTGTTATCATTCCTTATCTCACAGTATTGTAATGAAACAATAGTTCTATAAGAATCAAAGGTGTTCCTTTTATCTAGTTTGCATTTCCTCCAGGAGCACTTCTGAACTGCTGGTGGGAATGCAAACTAGTACAACCTCTTTGGAAGACAGTGTGGTGGTTTCAGAAAGAACTAGAAATTGGCTGTCCATATGACCAAGTAATTCTCCTATTGGGAATATCCTAGGAGGAACTCAAATCATTCTACCATAAAGATACCTATACATGCATGTTTGTTGCAGCTCTTATCGCATTAGCAAATACATGGAACCAACCATACTGCCCATCCAAGCTGGACTGGATAAAAAATGTGGTACGCATACTCAGTGGAATATTATGCAACCATAAAGAAGAACAAACATATGAACATTCCTGTAACTTGGATGGATTTAGAATCAGTGAAGTGTCACAGAAACAATGAACACAGTACCATATATTCTCACTCATAAGGGGACCTTGAACAATTATCATAATACTGTAAGAAAGGGATTGGCAGTAGTGGGAAACTGCCAGAGGAAGGAGGGGCATACCTCATCAACAAGGGTACCTGCGTAATGATCATTTGAATACCTAACCTGAATTGTTCCCCACATCTTTAAAATAAAAAATTAAAATTAAAAAAACAAAAACAAAAACAAATCAGAAGCTTGTGATTTATACTGGGTTATATTGCTGGGAATTTTAGTTGTCAACTGCAGAAAACATGACCAGGATATGGTTAGAGCGACTGATTAAGCAAGCACAGTCCTCTCAGATCCATAGTAAATTTCATAGTAATTCAATGAAGACAAATAATGTGTTATCAGGGCTGTAAAAATAACCCGGTGCTGTTACCTTCCTGCATCAGAGAAGTTCAGTCAAAACTGACTAAAGGCATCAAAATTGACTACTACAAAAATTGTTTTGAACAATGGAAAAATCTCAGAAATTGTATTGTATCAAATAGAGAGTATTCCAAAGGAGACTGAAGTTATACATGTAAGAATAAATAAAAAAACATTTTCTTTTTCTTTTTTTTTGAAAATGAATCTCACACAGTTGCCCAGACTGGAGTGCAGTGGCACACTCTTGGCCACTGTAGCCTCGGTCTGTTGGGCTCTGGCTACCCTTCTGCTTCATTCTTCTATGTAGCCAGAACTATAGGCATGTGCTTCAGCGCCCAGCTAATTTTTGATTTAATGTAGGTTCTCAGAGACTTGCCTCAGTGGGTCTTGAACCTGCGGACTCCGGGAATCAACTCGCCTCATCCTCCCAAAGTACTGGGATTACAAGCTGAGTCACCGAGCTCAGTCAACAATTTTTTCAGTAAATAAAATCCTGTTTTCTTTGGGTCACCCCTTATGTATACTCTAGGTACTGATTCTATAACACCCTCAGTCATATTTTTGGTATATTCTATTGACTCGTGGAGTCCCTTTGCTTTTCCATTTCTATAATATCTATTTTACCCACACTGTGAAGATACTTTTTTTTATGTATTTTGGAATAGTTATAGATTTTAAGAAAAGTTCTCTGTGTGTTTTCCTGTGCAACTTGCCTGTTTACCACACTGATCTACACTTTATTCAAGAGGAGTGTTCCTCTTGACATCAGTGAATTTCACCATAAAATGTGTTCACCTTTCTGTATGCATGTGACCTTTGCACTTCCTGGCATGTTGGGATCCCAGTTCCATTTCCTTACTCTAAATCCACAGGATTCCACCTTGGTTCCCACTTTGTGATAACTTGAAAGCACTTAATTCTTATCTCAGCATGCATTTGTCAGAGTATTTCTTGATTTTCTATATTTCAGAGATTACTATGTTTGTTAACACATGTCAAATACCTTAAGATTTCAATATTTTTTACTGTTTTTTCCATTTATTTCCTGTAGAGAGATAATTCTGGACTCTGTTGATATGTTGTAGAGTGATCAATTTGGAAATGAAAATTACAGTCAATTTTATGCTATCTAAAAATATTTGTCTTAAAGAATTTATGCATACATATATATGTATACATGTATACACACAAATAAATGTGTAATTATAAATGCCAAGAAAAATTTAGTAGATATCATATATAGCATATATGTTTTAGATTGAATATTATATTTTATTTTGAAAATATTTAAAACATCTGTAGCTGTCACAGGACACCATCCGTTGGGAGGTTTTTCACCAAGGGACAGAATGTGGAATAGTTGAGATACATCAATGGCAAAAGTGTAGGTGGAGATGGAGAGGATAAATTGCCCTAGGAAAGACAAAGTCCCATGTGGGGCAAAGCACCTGATAGATTATTGTAATCTTGTAAGACATGTATGCTAGACTGAGAAAAGTCTCCATGTTGGGGCAGTGTGTGTCTGTCTGATGATAAAACCTCATTTTCGGATGTGTATACCTGAACTAAGTTTGTGTTCATGCACATCTTTCCTAATGAAGGGATAATAAGGGATAATAATGAAGGGATAATTGAAAGTGATTTATTTGTGAGAAACAAAAATATGTCATGTAGTAACTTGATGTGGAAAGAATTCCTGGGCATCTTTTATCAAATTGTTATCCACAATTTATGGCATGCCTGTCTAAGAAGAAAAGCACTGTTACCTAGAATTGGAAAAATTACCAAAACTTGTCCCAGCCTTCCTTGCAAAGGATTTGAGAGGACACATAATTTAGCTGGAACCAAGAACAATGGTACCATTTTTCTTTTGTACATTTTCACACTAGTATAAAAACAGGTCCTCACCACAACATCTTTTTCTAAAGAATGCAATTTTCAATTGAATAATTTATTCCATCATGAAACAAACTTTCTTCACATTGATTTTGACATCATTAATGTGAGGGTGATGATGAAAATGATGGGAATGACGTAGAGGATTATAATAGTAATGAGGACGATGGCATCTCAGAAAAATAACCCAAGTACAAAGAGTTAATTGCATATTTATTTTTTGTTCAGTTTTACTTTGAGTCAGTTATTCCATGCATTGGAAATAGAGAAGAAGATTGTCTCCTTAGGGTGGCATATTAACTAAAAGGAAAGAAAAAACAATGTTGGCCAGAAACTCTCTCTTTTTTCCTTCTGTTCACATGTTCCTCAGTGGTTCAATGTGTTGGGTGAGTTCTGAGCATCTACTTGTGGTTTAGCAGTCACCCTGAAGCCCACCCAGGTTGGCTGGGGGCTCCACTTTTGAGCTGACCCAGCTTATGGCTTGTGACTGAGTCATTGCTGAAAACTGGGCCTTGAATCTCCCTTACTGACCACACATCGGGCATGGGGATTCCTTCCAGTAAGGTGACAGGGTAAGCTGTGTGTCCTTCCTTTACAGACGGGAGCCAAATTTAAGGAATTTTAATCCTAGTTTGGCTACCTGATGCAGCAATCATGCTTCTAAGATATTACCTGACTGATTAATGTCCAAAGAAAATCATTGCATATGGATGTTTATTATACGTACAAAAACAGATCCAATTTTCTTTTCCTGATGAATTCAACAAATTCAGGGGCTATATCTGGAAAACAAAGAGGAAATTCTTTCCTGTAAAGAAACTTACAAACTATGGGGGATTAACAGTAGCAAATATCTGTCGGGGGATGGGAAAACACCTCTTATCAACAGGGTGCCTGAATGAAATGTAATTGTACACCTAACCCTTAACTGTACCCCACAAAACCATAATAAAAAATACTGATAATGAAAAAAATTAAATTAAATTAAAAAAAAGAAATTTACTATGTAAGAAGATGAGAAAATAGTGTCAGAAAAATTGAGATTGAATAATTACCTGAATTTCTGACAGTGATGTGTTGTAAAATGGAGCTGAGTTGCAATGGGCTGATAGGTGTCCAAATAATGAACCCAATAAATAGACCTGACCAGGTGTCACTAACAGTGGGACTGTTGGTGTTCCCCTCCGCATAGGAAATGCCCTGGGGCTATTAGACTGCACTGGGATAACTGTAGCCTCTAGTGTGTGTATGAGCAGATTTTCCTTTGAATCTGAATCTAGCTAATGTCTGCTACTATTGAGGAGACAAGAGACAGAGGGGGCAGGCCACATGCACTCCATTCATGATCTGTATACATGGAGAAAAGGAAATGAAAATGGAAAATGTATGTTCAACATCCATTTAACAATTCCTGAGAAGAAAGGAAACTCTATGCCACGGTATTTTACAGAAGTAGGGAATGATGCAATTGGAATAATACAATATGACACAAATTTTACAGACTGCACATTAACCACCTATGTATTGCAAGAATAAAAAGTAAAACCCTGTGTTCTATATTGGAAACCCACAACATGTTGACCCTGAGACAGCACCTTACCTGCACTTATGAGAGCACAATGCATCTGGATCAGGCACCAGAAGCTGCTCTTTGAGGGCCATGACATGTCTTCTGCTGCAGTCTCACAACCTGTGAGATGACTCATGTCCTGTGAGTCAACTGATTCCCAGAAGACAACTGAGCTTCCTAGTGATCTTAGGCAGAGTTTTTGCCAGGAGTCATGGTGTTCCCTGAGAAAGCACATTGACTTTTGGATAATTCAATGATATTCCAGACCTCCCTTTGCCTTTTTATAGCAGAGAAATTTAGGACATATACACCCTTGGTCCCATTTCTCTATCCTTCACCCAGACACAGAGGTCCATCAAGTTCTAATAGCTTCAGGAATCTCACTCCACTCTCCATGAACTTCCTCTCAAAAGAGTGGATTTATTATTTAAAATTGCCCAGAAATTTATGCTAGTCTTGAAGCTGGGCTCTCAAAATACCATAACCAACAACTATTTTAGCTAAATTACATATACTATGAGTCCAATCCCACTGTCCAGTATAAAATATAACATAAGCATGCTGTTAATGAGTTTATGTGTCAACTTGCAAGGCTATAGTTTCATTTATTAAAATAAAATGAACTTATGTATGCCATGAAGGTATTTATCTGATGCTATGGAAATCTGCCATCAGCTTTCTGCAAGTCAGGAGAATTGTCCTAGATAAAATGAGTGAGTCTTATTCAATCTCAGAAGGACAGCAAATGACCACACTGCATGGTGGATGGCAGGCCAAATTTGTCCAGGATATCTAGGCTGTCTATCCTGATGGCTAATCCCATGAACCACCACTTTTCTAGCCAGACTCCACATCATTGTCACCCAGAGCAAACAGCATGAGGGAGGGTCAGTCCTCAGCTCTTTCCAAAGTCAAGGGTGAGTGAGGTGGAACCATGATAAAATGAGAAGCACAGAGTCAGTTCTACATCATTATCTCATCTTGAGAAGACTTCTATTATCGCCTTGGTGACTAATTCCTCTAGGATTCCCCAAGCAGTCCATGCACAGAAACCAGCAATGGTGAGAGAGAAGATCCTCTCAGCCTTCCCAGGCCCCGCAGGAGACAGCCTGAGCCCCCTCTGAGCATCAAAGTCCTCAGTTCTAGGTTTTAGATGAATGAAAAATTCACCATTTTCAAGGAAAAGAAGGAAAGAGAAGAGTGAAATATAATATTGATGTGAAAAAAATGAATTACTCATAAAAAAAGAATATTGGATCAATTCTGAGTTGTTTCCACTGTTTCAAAAAGAAAAGAAAGTTAGATGTGACATCATTTAGGTTTTTAAGGACACTGGCACTGCTTCAACCTATATATGGGCTCACATCTGACTCATATACACTATTCTACAGAGGAAATTTCACTGAGGTTCCTGCATGAATCTTTGAGAAAACTAACCCCATATTTCCAGGGTTTCCTCAGGAGACTAGTCCTTTTGCCATGGGAGGGTTTGTTCAGGAATAACTCCAATCTCTGACTTTGGTGCAGTTGAGAATGTGTTCTGCATATACAAATAGGACACCGATGTATGGGGATATCAAATTTTACTAAACAATTGCAAATCCAGACAGATTACACAGGAACAGATGGGAAGGCAGCCCACCGCTTGGCATGAAACCAACCCTCAACAACAACCCTCTTCTGCTCCTGAGGTGGACCTGATGCCCAGTGGTCTGTCGCCCTCTGGTGGTTGAGAATGCCAGCAGGAAAATTTGTGTCTGAGCTCTTAATGAATTCCCCTCACTCTGTCTCTAGCAAAGTAATAAACAGCTAAGTCCTCAAGTTTCAGACTATTCATTTGCAGACACAGTGTGTTCTGGGAATTGCCCCTTGATATGGTGAATCTGCCTTGAACAGATGCAGCGTATTTTGTCATGTAACTATGAGCTTTGTTTATTTTTATTTCTTTTTTAAATGAGTAAGTGGGGATTTATTAGAAGACAGAAAAGCTTCCAGAAGTTGAAGGGGATC
>NW_007261787.1:0-442 GCF_000164805.1 Carlito syrichta | reverse complement strand
GCCCAGGTGGGTCTTGAACCCGCGGGCTCAGGCAATCCACTCACCTCAGCCTCACAAAGGTGCAGGATTACAGGCTGAGCCACTGAGCCCAGTGAAGCTTTGTTTCTTATCAGAATAAATCACTTCAGCCCCTTCCCTGGAGCCTGGTGAACCCATTCCATGTAGTAGTCACTGGATGTGAATCCAGCGGCTGCCCATGACGGTCTTGGGAGCCTCTGTGCTGTAACAAGCCTCCTTGATTCCACTAGCTGAAACTCACACAGGACTCCTGCAAACATAGAGATGACCTGTTCAAACTGTCAACTATACACCGTTTCTTTCCCTACTTCCACTCACACACTCAGTATCTTGAGTCTTCATGCCACAGTCATTAAAACAGCATCAAAGAAAACTCAGCAGTGCCCAAATTCCATGGTGAGTCACCTGTGTTCATTTCTGACCT
>NW_007261786.1:108014-122133 GCF_000164805.1 Carlito syrichta | reverse complement strand
CAATTGGGGTGTGACTTTGGGAGGCCAAGGCAGGGAATGCTAGAGCCCAGGAGCTCGAGACCAGCCTGGACCACATAGCAAGACCTCGTTGATCCATGGAACACAAACACTGGAGTAGCGCTTGGTGGTACCCACCATTCTGGCTACATAAGATGTGGTGGTCTCTGTCCTGGGGCATTCCTTTGCATCACCGCTGCTGACAGAATGTGCAAGTACAGGCCAGACACTGTACCCCTCGACCGTCAGCCCCATGCTCTGGGAGGCTGAGGTGGGAGGCTGCCTGTGTCCAGGGGTCAAAGACCAGTCTGGACGACGTGGCCAGACCTCATCTCGGAAGTATTCAAAATCGAGTCAGGCGCGATGGCTCACGAAGCACCGGCTACTCGGAGGCAGAAGCAGGAGGACTGCCTCAACCCCACAGGTTGAGGCCCCAGGAACCACGATCATGCCACCATGCCCCAGGCAGGCCGATGAGTCTCCAGTGAAAAAAAAGCTGCCTCACACGTGTGTAACAATGAGCGTCATGGCTCCTCAGGGAAACGTCTGCGAGGTTGGGGATGATGGAGTAATCGGGAGAGGAATTGACCCTCACCCTGCACGAAGGTGGCAGACTGAGTGACTGAAACCTGGGCTGGCCCCTCCTTTGCCACAGTGTCTTGATCACACTGTGCCCAATGGCTGCCCTAACTCGGGACTGTGTTCTGTGAGCTCAGACACATCTTTGCTGTGGGGCATAGGTATGGAGGTTAGAGGTAGGTCTTCTGTGACGTATGGCAGAATGCACAGAACAGACAAATCCGATGGTGACCTTGGAAATCTCCTGCAAATGACAGGAGATAAAGTGACTTTTACTCTCCCATCCCTGAGGGTGGAATCTCGCACTAGTTGGTGGGGGTGGCGGTGGTGGCAGTGGTGGTGATTATTACTATTTGGAATTGGAATCTCACTCTGTCACCCAGGTCAGAGTGCAGGTGCATGCTCACAGCCAGCGTGGACTCCACCTGATGGGCTCTGGCAATCCTCCATCCTCGGCTCCTTGAGTGACTGGAATCACAGGCCAGTGTCACCATGCCAGGATAATCTTTGGATTTATTTTTGATGCATGAGACAAGGTCTCGCCAATTGTCCCTGGCTGGTCTAGAACCTGCAGGCTCAGGCTGTTCACACGCCTTGGGCTCCAAAGGGACAGGATGGCAGGCTGAGCCCCTGAGCCTGGCCTATGGTGGTGGTGGTCATGGTTAGTATTATTATTCTGAGTTGTACTCCTGCTCAGTCACCAAGCCCAGAGAGTAGGGGCTCACTATCGGCCACCTGGACCCCCACTGGTGAGGATCCTGAGATCCTCCTGCTGTGGCTTCCCGAGTGGCCAGAACAACAGGCATGCGCCACCACACTTAGCACATTTTATGATTTCTTGTAGAGACGAGGTCTCAGTAGGTGCCTAGACTGGTCTTGACCCCACGGGCTCAGAGGATGTTCTCGCCTCTGCATGCCAAAGCACCAGGTGACAGGCGTGAGCCCCCGCACCTGGCGTTCACACTCCACTCGGTTCCCCAATGCAAGGATTGCTCCCTTCAGACAACATTGGACTCCGGAGTGGGCAGTCAGAGTCGCCCAACGAGCCTGCACTGAAGGAGATCCTAGCGCAAGGTCATGTTTCTGCCAGAATGCCCAAACCTACGCCCGCCTTATGCCCAGGGTGGACCTGCTTGCTCCTCCCAGTGTCTGCCTTGGGGAAAGCAAGGTGACTATCAAACCTTTTGGGGGGTGGGGATGACCAGGTGGCTTACACTTGTCTCCTGAGCACTCAGGGAGGCTGAGATGGGCCGAAAGTTGGAGCCCAGGAGCTCGAGGCCAGGTTGAACACCATAGCAAGCTCCCACCTTGACCTCAAGCAAAGCCCAGGCCTCATCATTAAGATCACCTCTGACTCAGAGTTCAAGACCAGCTGGGAAGACCAAGATGTCGATCAAATGTAAAGCCTGTGATTACAGCAGTTTTGGAGGCCCAGGCCAAGAAGATTACCCAAGTTGGGCGATTTGAGAGCAGCATGGGCAACCTAGTGAGGAAATAAAGAAAGAAAGAAAGAAAGAAAGAAAGAAAGAAAGAAAGAAAGAAAGAAAGAAAGAAAGAAAGAAAGAAAGAAAGAAAGAAAGAAAGAAAGAAAGAAAGAAAGAAAAAAGGAAAGGAGGAAGGAAGGAAGGAAGGAAGGAAGGAAGGAAGGAAGGAAGGAAGGAAGGAAGGAAGGAAGGAAGAAGGAAGGAGAAAGAAAAAAGAAAAAGATATCATTTTCCTGCAATCCTTCTGCCCTCTGTCCTTCCCCCCTGCACCGTCACATGTGAGTGTCCCCCAAACTTGACACCTTCCTGCTTCAATCCCCTCCAAAGTTTGCCCCCACTTTGGTGTGGAAGATTCCGAGACTCCCTGGCCAGATTCCTGTCAGCTCACCTCTCTGAGGTGAGAAATGTGACCCAGGCAGGCCGTCCCTCCAACACGGCAATGAGCACCTTCCGAAAAATGCCGGGAAAACATCCCTCACCCAGGAACATTTCTTCACCCCCAGACCCACTTTCTCTGGTTCTAAAGTCAGTCCCCATTTGAACACACCATTCACAGTTGAGAATCTGTATACGATTCTGATGTTTTTGGAGACAGGGTCTGGCTCAGTGGCCAAGACCAGGTCCTGGGGACACTATCGTCGTTCTCCACCAGCTTCAAAATTGCAAAGTCTGGTGATCCTCCCACATCAGCCTCCGGAGTGGTCAGGAAGACAGGCCCCATGAATCCAGACCACCTTTGGATGGGTGCAGAGACGGGGACCCCTGCATGACCCAGGGTGGCCTTAAGCTCCTGAGCTCCTGCCATCTTCCTGCCTCATCATCCCTGAGCACTGGGAATCCAGGCATGGGCCACTGCGTCCGCCCTTCTGCTTTGTGTTCATGAAGGATTGAGCATGGGCTCAGGGGCCCAGCCTCATCATCCTAGTTAATTGGGGGCCAAATCCAGAGGACGGCCTGAGCCAGCAGGCCTGAGACACACCTGGGCAACTCGGCGAGAACTCATCTCGACCCTCCATCCCAAATGGGACTGGCGTGTTGGTGCATTCGTGTTGTTCCGGCTCCTTGGAAGGCCAAGGGGGAAGTCTTGCTGGAGCCCTGTGGGCTGTGGCTGTGGTTCCAGGAGCGAACCACTGCCCTCCAGCCTGGGCAATGGAGTGAGACTCTGAATCAAAAAAAGGGAAGAAAAGTAGAGCATCCATTTGTGTATGGAGTTGGGATCACTGTAAATAGACAGAGATCTTTGGGGACGGAGGATTCACTAGATTTCCTTGGCACTAGAGTTCCCAAAAGATGGTGGATCAGCAGACAATCAGGCTGTGGTTATGGGAGGCCGAGGTGGGGGACCACTGGAATCCTGGAGCATGAGACCAGCCCTGGCCATGTAGCAAGACCTCATCACTCCCCAGAACGCAAACACTGGAATCATGCGAGGTGATTCCAGTGATTCCTTGGAACCAGCTACACAAGATGTGGTGGTCTCAGTCCCAGTGTACCTTTGCATTGACCTTGCCAACAGCACATGCAAGTCCAGGCCTGGCACAGTGGCTCATGGCTGTCACTCCTGTGCCCTGGGAAGCCGAGGAAGGTGGCTGCCTGAGCCCAGGGATCAGAAATCAGGCTGGGCAATGTGATCAGAACTTCTCTTGGCAAGAAGTCCCCAAAATTGAGTCAGGGGTGGTTGCCTTCAGAGTCCTGGCTGCTCATGGGTTGAGACATGACAACAGCCTGAGGCTCTCTGGTGGAGGCCCTGTGAGCCACAATAGCACCGCTGCACCCCAGCCCCACCGATCAAGATTGCGGAGACAAAAAAGACACCACCCACGCGCATCACGATGGGTGTTCATGGCTCCCCAGGGAAACGCCCGTGTGGGAGGGGGACGATGGAGTAATTAGGAGAGGAAGGGACCTTCCCCCTGCCCAAAGTTGGCAGATTGGGCGACCAGAGCCTGGACTTGCCCCAGCGTTGCTGGACTGACTTCATTGCTCTGTGCCCAATGACCACCCTAGCTTGGGGCCATATCATTTGTGAGCTCACATGCATCTTTGCCATGGGTCATTAGTATGGAGGGTGGAGGCAGGCCTTCTGGGAGGCGTGGCTCAAGCCATGGGACAGATGTGCCCAGTGGCCCCCTTTGAAACCTCCCACAAATGAGAGGTGGGAAAGTGCCTTTTCCTCTCGCATCACTGAGGGTGACTCCTCGTGCGGTTTGGCAGAGGTGGTGGTGGTGTTGGTGGTGGAGATTATTATTATTTGGAGTCAGAATCCTGCTTTGTCACCCAGGCTGGAGCACAGGGGCATGCTAACGGTTACTGTGGACTCCAACTGCCGAGCTCAGGCAATCCTCCCGCCTCAGTACCCCGAGTGTCTGGAACCATAGGCCTGCGCCACCACCCTCGGTTTATATGTGAATTTATTTTTGATGGTCGAGATGAGGTCTCACCCAGTGTCCTGGCCTGGTCTCAAACCTACAGGTTCAGGCCATCCACTAGCATTAACCTCTGAAGGGCCCGGATGCCATGCTGAACCCCAGGGCCCAGCCTGTGGTTGTGGTGGTGGTGTTTGGTATTATTATTCTGAGTCATAGTCCTGCTCTGTCACCCAAGCCAGAGCACAAAGGGCCTGCTCTCAACCACCGTGGCCTCCACTAGCTGGGCTCTGGTGATCCTCCTACCGTGACCTCCAGAGTGGCCAGAACCACAGGCATGTGCCACCACACTGGGCTCATTTTGTTGGTTTCTTGTAGAGAATATGTCTTGCCAATTGCCCGGACTTATCTCAAACCTGGAGGCTCAGGCCATCCTCTCACCTCAGATGCCCAAAGTGCCAGTGTGACAGGTCTGAACCCCCATGTCTGGACTTCACACCCTTCTGTGGGCCCCACCGTGAGGTGTGCTCCCTTCAGACAAACCGGAACCCACAGTGGGAATTCAGAATCACCCACCGAGCCTGCCTGATTGAGCACCGGGCTCAGGGGTGCATGTCCACCAGGGCACACACAACTCAGCCTGCCTCGTTCCCCAAGATGGACCCGCTCACTTCTCCCAGGGACCACCTCGGAGAAAGGGAGGGCGTGACTCTCAAACTGTTGGGGGTGGCAGGGCTGACCAGGAGACTCACGCCTGTCTCCTCTGCACTCATGGATGCTGAGACGGGAAGATGGCTGGAGCTTGGGAGATGAGACCATGCTGGACACCATAGCAAGCCCCCACCTCAACCCCAAGCAATACCCAAAATATCTTGGGTGAGGGCAGGACCTGGTAGGAGAATCGCCTCAAGCCCAGACATCAAACCAGGCAGGAAGACCAGGATGTCAACCAAATGGAAAGCCTGTCATTGCAGCATTTTGGGAGGCCAAGTCAGAGAGGAAGGCTTGAATTGGGTGGTTTTAGGGCAGCCAGGACTACCTAGTGAGGAAACAAAAGAGAGAAAGGGAGAGGAAAAGAAAAATAAAGAAACAAAGAAAGAAACAAGAAAAAAAGAAAGAGATTCTAAGTTAACAAAGAAATCCATTTGCCTGCAAACTTTCTGTCCTTTCACCCCCTGCCAACCCCATATAGGAGGATGCACCAACTCAGCACCTTCCAGTTCCAACCATCACCCAATGTCTGCCCCTGCTATGATGCAGGAGTTCCAGAGGATCCCTGGCTGGATTTCTGCCAGCTCTCCTCTCCTAGGTGAGAAATGTGCCCCAGGTAAGCTGGTCCTCCAACTCGGCAATGAGGAGCTTATGCCAAGAAAGGCCAGGGACACATCCCTCACCTGGGGACATTTCTTCCCCCCAAGTTCCATTTTTTCTGTCTCTAAAACCAGTCGCCCTTTGAACATCCCACACGCTCTTGAGAATCTGTCTACAATTCTGATAATTTTGGAAACAGGGTCTGACTATGTGTCCCAGGTTGGGGCCCAGGGACATGACCCTCATTCACCGCCAGCCTCAACATCATGGGCTCTGGCAGTCCTTTTTGCCTAAGACACTGGAGTGTCCGGGACCATGGGCACCACCACCCTAGACCCCCTGTTTGGATGGGTGCTAAGTCGGGTTCT
Organism: Carlito syrichta; assembly: GCF_000164805.1. Taxonomy (NCBI): domain Eukaryota; kingdom Metazoa; phylum Chordata; class Mammalia; order Primates; family Tarsiidae; genus Carlito; species Carlito syrichta. The sequence goes on along the minus strand of NW_007261786.1, from coordinate 116,028 downwards.
CCCTGCATGACCCAGGCTGGCCTTGAGCTCCTCAGCTATAGCCATCTCCCAATTTGGCCTCCCAGAATGCTGGATTCCAGGCGTGGGTTGCCGCGCCTGGCCTTCTGGTTCATTTTTGATGAAGGATCAAGGCAAGGCTCGGGGGCACAACCTCTTCATCCCAGCATTTTGTGGGACTGAGGCCAGTGGCTGGCCCAAGCCAACATGTCTGAGACATACCCAGGCAACTCAGCGAGACCTTGTCTATATATTCCATCCCAAATGAACCAGGCGTTGTGGTGCACACCTGTCGTTCTGGCTTATTGTAAGGCCTGTGGGGGACAGCTCACCAGAGCCTGGCGGGCCGAGGTTGCGCTCGCTCGGAATGACCCACTGCCCTCCAGCCTGGGCAAGGAGTGAGACTCCGACCCAAGCATAAAAAAAGGAAAGAAAAGAAGACAGCCATTTGTGTATTGAGTTGGGTTCATCGTAAACAGACAGAGATCATTGGGGAAGGAGGCCGTAGCCTTGGTTGTATAATTCCCGAAAGATGGACAATTGGCAGACAATCAGGCTGTGGCTTTGGGTTGCTGAAGTGGGGACTGCTGGAGCCCAGGAGTTTGAGACCAGTCTGTGTCATGTAGCAAGATGAATGGCCGACATACCAGTCAGAGCCCCTGAGCCCGGGCTGTGGTTGTGGTGGTGGTGGTTGATATTTTTATTCTGATTCAGGGTCCTGCCCTGTCACCCAGGACGGATCTCAGGGACCCACTCTCAGTCACTGCAGCCTCCACCTGCTGGGCTCAGATGATCCTCCTGCCGCAGCCTACCAAGCTGCCAGAACGACATGTGTGTGGTACCATGTTCTGCTCATTTTGTTGGTTTCTTGTAGAGAAGAGATCTCGGCATGGTGCCCAGGATTGTCTCAAACATGGAGGTTCAGGCCACCCTCTCCCCTCAGTCTCCCAAAGCATGGGGGTGACAGGCGTGAGTCCCTGCACCAGCCTTCACACCACTCTCGGGGCCCTGCCACAAATGTGATCCCTTCAGACAACCCGGAACCCTGGATATAGCAGCTGGTATCACCCACCAAGCCCACCCTGGCAAAGCTCATGGGACAGAGGCATGTCGTTCCTGGGGCAGCCATCACTCAGCCTGCCTTGCTCTCCAGGGTGGACCCAGTCGCTCTTCCCAGGAACTGCCTCAGGGAAAGGGAGGGCATGACTCTCAAATCTTAGGGGTGCTGTCAGGTAAATCACGCCTGTCTCCTCTGCACTCAGGGAGGCCGAGACGGGAAGATAGCTGGGGCTTGGGATCTGGTACCAGGCTGGAACATAGAAAGCCCCCAACTTGCCGGGCCTGGTGACTCACCCTGTAATTCTGCACCTTGGGAGGTTGAGGTGAGTGGATTGCCTGAGCCCACAGATTCAAGACCAGCTTGGACAACTTGGTGAGACCTAATTTCTACAATAAATTTTTAAAAATAGCCTGGTGTGGTAGTGAACACCTGTAGTTCCAGCTACTTGGAAGGCTGAGGCAGAAGGATCGCCGGAGTCCAGCAGGTCAAGGCTATGGTGGCCAGGAGTGGAAACTGCACTCCAGTCTGGGTGACAGAGTGAGACTCCAACTCAAAAAAAAAATGAAAGCCCCACCTCGGCCCCAAGAAAAAGCCAGAAAACTTTGAATGAGGACAGGCCAAATGGGAGGATCGCCTGAGGCCCAAAGTTCAAGACCAGGCAGGAAGATGACAATGTCGACCAAATGGAAAGCCTGTGATTGCAGGAATTTGGGATCTGAGCCTGAGAGGAAGGCATGAGTTGGGTGATTTGAGAATATCCAGGGCTACCTAGTGAGGAAACAAATGAGGGAGAGAGAGGAAAAGAAAGAAAGAAATCCATTCTCCTGCAAACCTTCTGCCCTCGGTCTTTTCCCCCACCTCCACCACATTTGAGGGACCCCGACCTTGGCACCTTCCAGCCTCAAACACCCCCAATGGCTGCCTCTGCTTTGGTGTGGGAGTTCCCGAAGCTCCCTGGTTGGGTTAGTGCCGGCTCTTCTCTCCAGGGTGAGAACTGTGACCCAGTCAGACTGATCCTCCCACTCAGCAGTGAGGACCTTCCACCAAGAAAGGTCAAGGAAACATTCCTCACATGGGGAAACTTCTTCCACCCCAAACCCATGTTTCCTGACTCTAAAGGCAGTCACCCTGTGAACACACCACGCACACTTGAGAATCTGTGTAAGATTCTGAAGTTTTTGGAGACAGCGTCTGGCTCTGTGGCCCAGGAGGGGCCTGGGGACAAGACTGTCATTCACCACGAGCCTCAAAATTGAGGGCTCCAGAATTGCCTGGGATGGATTTGGGCTCCTGCGCTTCAGTCATTCTCCATCCTCGGCCTCCCAGAGCCCTGGGATTCCAAACGTGGGCTGATGTGTCAGGCCTTCTAGTTCGTTTTCGAGGAATGATCAAGGCTGGGCTCTGGAGCTCAGCCTCGTGATCACAGTGCTTTGGGAGGCCAGTGACCAGCATGAACTCATGGCCAAGAACCACCCAGGAAACTTGGCAACACCTCGACTCTACCCTTCATCCCAAATGTGCTGTGTGTGGTGGCATGAGCCTGTCATTCCAGCTCCTCAGAAGGTCGGTGAAAGGCTCAGCGGAGCCTGGCAGGCCGAGGCTGCTGTGGCAGGGATCAAGCCACCACCATAAAGCCTGGACAAAGGAGTGAGACTCTGACTCAAAGAAAAAAAAGAAAAAAGGAATAAAAAAGGAAAGTATCCATTTGTGTATGGAGTTGGGATCACTGTGAACAAACAGAGATCATTTGGAAAGGAGGACCCAGACTTGGGCCTAGAAATCCTGAAAGATGAATGACCAGCAAACAATCGGGTTGTGGCTTTGGGAGGCAGAGGCAGGGTACTGCTGCAGCCTGGAAGTTTGAGACCAGACTGGACCAAGTATCAAGTCCTCATTGCTCCCTGGAATGCAAACAATATGTCACACATGATGGTTCACATGTCCTGGCTACATGGGATGTGGTGGCCTATGTCCTGGGGTGTGTCTTTGTGTTGCCACAACCGACAGCATGTACGAGCACAGGCCTGACATCATGGCTCACGGTCATCAGTACTGGGCCCTGGGAGGCTGAGGCAGGAGCCTGCATGTGTCGCCGGGGTCAGAGACCAGCCCGGGCAATATGGCCAGACCTCGTCTTGGTGAGAGTGCCCCAAAATTGAGTAAGGCATGGTGGCCCCTGAAGTCCAGTTTGCCCAGAGGCTGAGGAAGGAGGATCACCTCAGGTCCACAGGTCATGGCCTTGGAACCCAGGATCATGCTGCTGTGCACCAGCCTGGCTGTCAGAAACTCCAGTGACAAAAAAAAACCTCCAACATGTGTCACGATGGGCATCCAAAGCTCCCCAGCAAAAGGTCCACGTGGCCATGGTATGATGGAGTGATTGGAAGAGGAAGGGTCCCTTCCACCACCTGAAGGAGGCAGACCGGACGACTGGAACCTGGGCTGGTTGTGGCATTGCCGTACCTCCTTGATTGCTCTATGCCCGACAGCTGCCCTAAATCAGGGCAGTCTGTTCCTTGGGCTCACATGTGTCTGTGCTGTGGGGCATGAGTGTGGAGGGTGGAGGCAGGACTTCTGGGACGTGTGGCCAAAGGCATGGGACTGAAGTGCCCAGTGGCCAACTTTGAAAGCACCCATGAAGACAGGCGAGAAAGTGCCTTTTCTTCTCCCATCCCTGAAGGTAATTCCTTGCCCTGGGTGGAAGTGGTGGTAGTGGTGGTGGTGGCGGTAGTGGTGATTATTATTATTTGGAATCAGAATTCTGATCTATCACCCAGGCCTTAGTGCAGGGGCACAACCACAGACACCATAGACTACCGCTACCCTACTCAGGTGATCTTCCCATCTTGGCCCACCGAGTAGCTGGAACCACAGCCCTGCACCACCACTCCCAGCTTACCTTTGGATTTAATTTTGATGGTGGAGATGAGGTGTCACCCTGTGTTTCAGGCTGGTGTCAAACTCACAGGTCAGGCCGTCTACTCACCTATTCCTCCGAAGGACCGGGATGCCTGGCTGAGCCCCTCAGACTGGCCTGTGGTTGTGATGGTAGTTGGTATTATTTTGAGTCACAGTTCCACTCTGTCACCCAGAGCAGAGTGCAGGGGCCCACTTTCAGCCACCATGGCCTCCACTGACTAGGCTCCAGTGATTCACCCACAGCGGCCTCCTGAGTGGCCAAAATGGAAGGCCTGTGCCACTAAGCTCGGCTCATTTGGTTGACTTTTTGTAAAGACGTGCTCTGGGCAAGGTGCCTGGACTGTCACGCACCCAGGGGTTCAGGCCATTCTCTCGCCTTAGCCTCCAGAGCACCAGGATGAGAGACATCAGACCTCATGTCCAGACTCCACATCCCTCTATGGGCCCCATAGCGAAGTCCACTCCCTTCTGAGGACCTGCAACCCAGGAGAGGGTGGCCGGAGTCACCTTCTTGGACACCTGTGGTCAGAGCACCTGGCCATGGACGTGTCTCCATCCCACCCCTCTTCCAGCCTTGTTTCTCAGGGTGAACCAGATCACTTCTCCCAGGGGCCACCTCAGGGAAAGGTAGGGCATGACTCTCAAACCTTCAGGGATGCAGAGACTGCCAGGTGACTCATGTAAGTCTCCTTGTCATTTGGGTAGGCCGAGACAAGAAGATGGTCAGAGCCCAGGAGCTCCAGACCAGGATGGACACCATAGCAAGACCTCACCTTGACCCCAAGCAAAACCCAGAAAACCTTGGGTGAGGGTAGACCTCGGCGAGAGTATCGCCTCTGGTCCAGAGTTCAAGACCAGGCAGGAGACCAGGATATTGATGAAATTGAAAACCTGTGATTGCAGGAGTTTGGGAGACCATGCTGAGAGGATGACCCGAGTTGGCTGGTTTGAGATCAGCATGGACAATCTAGTGAGGAAAGAAAAGACAGAAAGGAAGGAAGGAAGGAAGGAAGGAAGGAAGGAAGGAAGGAAGGAAGGAAAGAAGGAAGGAAGGAAGAAAGGAAGGAAGGAAGGAAGGAAGGAAGGAAGGAAGGAAGGAAGGAAAGAAAGAAGGAAAGAAAAAAGAAAAGACAAGAAAGGAAAAAGAAAGCAAGTAAGAAAGAAATCCACTCTCTCACAAACCTTTTGCCCTCAGTCCTTCCACTCCTGATCCCCACATGTGAGGGCTCCCCAAACTTGGCACCCTCTAGACCCAAACTTTGGTACTCAGCCTCATAACCCCAGTGCTTTGGGAGACAGAAGCCAGCGGCCAACCCAAGCCCCTGGGTTGAGACCCACCCAGGAACCTCGGTGAGAATCGTCTCTACCCTTCATCACAAATAACAGGATGTGGTGGTGTGTGCCTGTCATTCTAGCTCCTCAGGAGCCAGGCCAGCCAAGGCTGTGATGGCCAGGAGCGATCCAGCGCCCTCCAATCTGGGAGACAGAGTAGGACTCCAACTCAAAGATAAAAGGAAAAAAGGAAAAAAAGGAAGAGCATTCATTGCATATGGAGCTGAGATCATCGTGAACAGACATAGATCTTTTGGGAAGGAGGCCCCAGCCTTGGGCCTGGAGTTCCCAAAAGACAATTGACCAGCAGACAATTGTGTTTGGCTTTGGGAGGCCAAGGTGTGGGACTGCTGGAGCCTGGGAGTTAGAGACCAGCTTGGGCCATGAAGCAAGACCTCGTCACTCCCCAGAACCCGGGTCATTATTTGCGTCTCCCCTGCTGACAGAACTTGCGAGCTCAGGCCAGGCACCCTGGCTCATGGCCATTGGCTCCACACCCTGGGATCCCAAGGTGGGGGGCTGCCTGGGACCAGGAGTTGGAGACCAGCCTGGCGACATTGACAGATCTCATCTCAGCAAGAGGTTCCCCAAATTGAGTCAGGCGTGGTGGTTCCTAGACTCCCAGTTGCTCAGAGGCTGAGGTGGGAGGACTGCCTGAGCCCTGCTGGTCAAGGCCCCAGGAGCCACGATTATGCTGCCACACCCCAGACAGGTCGATAGAGATCTCAGTGATAAAAAATACGGCTCCCACGTACATCACGACAGGCATCCACAGTTCCCCAGACATATGTCCACATAGATGGTGGACAATGGAATGATTGGGAGAGAAAGTGGCCATCCCACCACCCGAAGGTGGCAGACCAGGTGACTGAAACCTGAATTGACCGGGGTCTTGCTGATCTTCTTTGATCACTCTGTGCTGAATGGATGCCCTAAATCAGGGCTGCCTATTCCATGAGCTCACACGTGTATTTGCTGTGGGGCATGAGTGTGGAGGGTGGAGGTAGGCCTTCTGGGATGCGTGGAGAAGACATGGGATAGACGTACTCAGTGGCCACCATTGAAACTTCTCACAAACGACTGGGGGAAAGTATATTTCCTCTCCCATACCTGCGGGTGACTCCTCGTGCTGGGTGGCAGGGGTGGTGGCTGTGGCTGTGGGGGTGATTATTATTATTTAGAGTTAAAATCCCTCTTTGTCACCCAGACCTGAGCACAGAGGCATGCTCACAGCCACCACAGACTCCACCAGCTGGACTCAGGCAATCCTCCCACCCAGTGTCCCGGTCTGCTCTCAAACATGCAGGCTCAGACCATCCACCCGCCTCAACCTCTGAATGGGTGGGATGCCAGGCTATGCCACTGAGCCTGGCCTGTGATTGTAGTTGTGGTGGTGGGTATTATGATTCTGATTTGGAATAATGCTCTGTCACCCAGGTTGGAGTGCCGAGGCCTGCTCTCAGCCACTGTGGCCTCCACCGGCTGGGCTCTGGTGATCCTCCTGCTGCAGCAGCCTGAATGACCAGAATGACAGATGTGTGCCACCATGCTCAGTTCATTTTTTTGGATTCTTGCAGAGACAAGGTCTCGCCAAGGTGCCCAGGCTTATCTCAAACCCGGTGGCCCAGGTTATCCTCTCACCACATCCTCTGAAAGCATCAGGGTGACAAGCATGAAATCCTATGTCAGTCCACCACACCCCTCTCGGGCCCCACCACACGGCCCGTTTCCTTCTGATGACCGGGGAACCCAGAGAGGGTGGCTGAAGTTGTCCCCTGAGCAATCCTGGAGAAGTGCCTGGCACAGGGGTGTGTCTCTGCTTGGTTGGCCACACCTTTGTCCACTTTGTTCCCCAGGTTGGAGCCCCTCGCTCTTCACTGGGACTGCCTTGGGGAAAGTGAGGGTATTTCTCTCAAATCTTTGGGGGGGCAGGGATGGCTGGGCAACTCACAATTGTCTCCTCGGCAGTCAGGGAGGCTGAGAGGGGAAGATGGCCAGAACCCGGGAGCTCGAGATAAGGCTAGACACCATAGCAAGCCCTGAATTTGAAACCCAAGCAAAATCCAGATAACCTTGGATGAGGGCAGGCCTCAGCAGGAGGATCACCTCTGGCCCAGTGTTCAAGTACAGGCAGGAAGATCAGGATGTTGACTAAATGGAAAACCTGTGATCACAGCAGGTTGGGAGGCCCAGGCTTAGACGATGGCCCAAGTTGGGTAGTTTGAGAGCAACCTGGGCAACGTAGTGAGGAACGAAAAGAAAGGAAGGAAGGAAGGAAGAAAGAAAGAAAGAAAGAAAGAAAGAAAGAAAGAAAGAAAGAAAGAAAGAAAGAAAGAAAGAAACTGAAAGAAGGAAAGAATGAAAAGAAGGAAAGAAGGAGGGAAGGAGGGAAGGAAGGAAAGAAGGAAGGAAGGAAGGAAGGAAGGAAGGAAGGAAGGAAGGAAGGAAGGAAGGAAGGAAAGAGAGAGAGAGAGAGAAAGAAAGAAAGAAAGAAAGAGCCAGGCTCAGTGGCTCAGCCTGTAATCCCGCACATTTAGGAGGCTTAGGTGAGTGGATTGCTGGAGCCCATGGGTTCAAGACCCCCCTGGGCAACTTGGCGAGAACTCATCTCTGCAATAAATCAAAAATCAGCCGGGCATGGTAGCACGTGCCTGTAATTCTGGCTACTCAGAAGGCTGAGGTGGAAGGATCGCCGGAGCCCAGCAG
>NW_007261786.1:66334-107727 GCF_000164805.1 Carlito syrichta | reverse complement strand
AGAAAGAAAGAAAGAAAGAAAGAAAGAAAGAAAGAAAGAAATCCATTCTACTGCAAACCTCCTTCCCCCAGTCCTTCCCACCAGCCCCCACACATATGAAGATTTCCCAAACTAAGCACTCTCCAGTCCCAACCACTCCCAACTGCTGCCCCCCTCTTGTGCGGAAATTCCCGAGGCACCCCGGCTGGGCTCCTCTGGCTCTCCCAAACCCATTGTTCCTAGCTCTAAAGCCAGTCACCCTGTGAACACACCACATGCAGTTGAGAATCTGTGTAGGATTCTGATGTTTTTAGAGACAGGGTCATTCTCTGTGGCCCTGACTGGGGCCTGGGGACACGATCATCATTCTCCACCACCTTGAAATCACAGGCTCCAGTGATCCTCCCACCTCCGCTTCCGGTGTGGTTGGGATGATGGGCACCTCGACCCATGACTCCCTGTTTGGATTTGTGCAGAGATGGGATCTCCCTGCATGGCCCAGGTTGGCCCAGTCTGGACTTGGACTCCTGGACTCCAGCAATCCTCCCCCATAAGCATTCCAGAGTGCTGGGACTCCAGGCGTGGACTGCCACGTCAGGCCTTCTGGTTCATTTTCAATGAAGGATCAAGGCTGGGCTTGGGGACTCAGCCTTATCATCCCATTGTTTTGGGTGTTCAAGGCCTGTGGCCAGCCTGAGCCCACAGGCCAAGACCCACCCTGGCACCTGAGTGAGACCTCTTCTCTACCTTCCATCAGTAATGAGCCAGGCGTGGTGTCATGAGTCTGTCATTCTGGTTCCTTGGAAGGCCGAGGAAAGGCTCGCCGGAGTCCAGTAGCCTGAGGCTTCGGTTGCTGTGAGAGAGCCACCACCTTCCACCCTGGGTGAAGGTGTGAGACTCCGAATCAAAGAAAAAAAGGAATAAAGGAAAAAAAGTAAGAGAATTCATTTGTGTATGAAGTTGGGATCATCGTGAACAGACAGAGATCATTTGGGAAGGAGGGCCCAGCCTTGGGCCTAGAGTTCCAGAAAGATGGTGGATCGGCAGACAATCAGGCTGTGGCTTTGGGAGGCTGAGGTGGGGGAACACTGGATCCCGGGAGTTTGAGACTAGCCTGGGTCACGTAGCAAGACCTAGTCACTCCCCGGAATTCAAACACTGGAGTCACGCACACCTGTCCTTCTGGCCACTCAGGAGGCCGTGGGGGAAGGATAGCCAGAGCCCTGATGGTGGTGGCTACAGTAGCCAAGAGTGGGCCCCTGTGCTTAGGCCTGGCCGACAGAGCAGGACTCTGGCTCAGAATAATAATACCAACCACCACCACCACCACAACCACAGGCCGGACTCAGTGGCTAAATCTGGCTTCCTGGCCCTATGGAGGCCCAGGAGAGTGGACGACCTGAACCTGCAGGTTTGACACCAGCCCGGGACTCAGGATGGGACCTCGTCTCAGCCATCAAAATAAATCCAAAGATTAGCCGGGTGTGGTGGCACAGGCCTGTGGTTCCAGACACTCTGGGGCCTGAGATGGGAGGAATGCCTGAGCCCAACAGGTGGAGTCTGCAGTGGCCATGAGCATGTTCCTGCACTCTGGTCTGGGTGACAGCAAGGGATTCTGACTCCAAATAATAATAATCATAACCACCACCACCACCCCTGCCATGTAGCCTGCGGAGTCACTCTCAGGGATGGGAGAGGAAAAGGCACTTTCCTGCCTGTGGTTTGCTGGCGGTTTCAAAGTTGGTCACCAGGCACATCTGTCCTGTGCCTTTGGTCACGCATCCCAGAAGGCCTGCCTCCACCCTCCCCACTCGTGTACTACAGCAAAGACTCGTGTGAGCTCACGGAACAGACTGACCCAAGTTAGGGTGGCTGTCTGGCATAGATCGATCAAGGAGGTCTGGCAATGCCATTGCCAGCCCAGGTTCTGGTCACCCAGTTTACCTCCTTTGGGCAAGGGGAAGGCCCCTTCCTCTCCCAACCACTCCATCATCCCACGACCATGTGGACCTTTCCCTGGGGAGCCATGGGAGCCCATCATGACACATGTTGGTGGCATCTTTTTTGTCACCAGTGTCTTCATAGGCTGGGCTTGGGCATGGCAATATAATCATGGTCTGGGGCCTCGACCTGCGGGACTGAGTTTGTCCTCCCACCTTAGCCCCCAAGCATCCTGGACTCTGGGGGCCACCATGCCTGACTCGATTTTGGAGCCCTCTCACCAAGACAAGGTCTGTGCAAACCGCTCGAGCTGGTCTCTGAACCTGGTACTCAGGCAGTCTCCCGCCTCAGCCTCCCACGGCCCGGGCATGGTGGCTGTGAGCCATGGTGCCCAGCCTGTACTTGTACATGTTGTTGGCGGAGGTGATGCAAAAGCACGCACTGGGATGGAGACCACCGCATCCCGTGTAGCTGGGACCACATGCATCGCCACATGAGACTCCAGTGCTTGCATTCTGTGGAGCGAAGAGGTCTCGCTACTTGACCCAGGCTGGTCTCAAACTCCCGGGCTGCTGAAGTCCCCCACCTCAGCCTCCCAAATCCACAGCCCAATTGTCTGCCGATCCACCATCTTTCGGGAACTCTAGGTCCAAGCCTAGGGCCTCCATCCCAAATGATCTCTTTCTGTTCATGATGATCCCAACTCCATGCACAAATGTATGTTTTTCTTTTTTTCCTTTTTCCCTTTTTTTCTTTGAGTCAGTCTCATTCCTTCACCCAGGCTTTAGGGCAGGGGCTCAATCCCAGTCACCAAAGCCTTGGCCTGCCAGGCTCCAGGGAGATTTTCACTGGCCTTCTGAGGAGCCGGAATGACAGGCGCGTGCCACCACGCCTGGCTCATTTGGGATGGAGGGTTGAGACAAAGTCTCGCCAAGCTTCCTGGGTGCTTCTTGTCCCATTGGTTCAGGCCCATTGCTGGCCTGGCCTCCCAAAGCGCTGGGATGATGAGTCTAAGCCCCCGAGCCTGGTTTCCATCCTACTTCAAAAACGAACCAGAAGGCCTGGTAAGGCAGCCCACGCCTGGAATCCCAGCGTTCTGGGAGGTTGAGGCGGGAGGATGGCTGGAGCCTAGTAGCCCAAAGATAGCCTGGGCCACTCAGGGAGAACCCTTCTCAGCCTGGCATCCCAGCCCTAAGAGACCCAGGCAATTATGACCTGAGCCTGAAGTTTCAACATCAGCCTGAGATACAGCGCAAGAACTACTCCCTGCCATCAATAAGAAATCCAAACATTTGCCAGGTGTGGTGGCACAGTTCTGTAATTCCAGTCGCTTAGGGATCTGAGGAGGGAGGATTGCATGAGCACAGAAGGTGGAGTCTGCAGTGTCCTTGAGCATGACCCTGCCTTCTAACCTGGGCTACAGAGAAGGATTCCGACTCCAAATAATAATAATCACTACCACCACCATCCCCTTCCGATACCCAGCACGAGGAGTCACCCTCAGGGATGGGAGAGGAAAAGGCACTTTCTGGCCTGTTGTTCATGGGAGGTTTCAAAGGTGGCCCCCGGGCATGTCCTTCCTGTGCCTTTGGCCACATGCCCCAGAAGGCTGGCCTCCACCCTCCACATTCAAGCCCCAAGGCAAAGATGTGTGTGAGCTCACCCCATGGTCCCAGCTACTTGGAGTGCAGTAGCCTCCATCCCGGGGCATGTTTGCATCGCCCCCACTGACAACACCTGTAAGTCTGGGATGGACACTGTGGCTCATGGCAGTCAAACCCACACACTGTGATGCCAAGGCTGGAGGCTGCCTGAGTCCCCGAGTCGGAGACCAGCCCAGGCAATGTGGCCAGAACTCGTCTCAGTGAGAGGTTCCCCAAATCGAGTCAGGCATGGTGGACCCCAGAGTACTGACTGCTCGGGGACAAGGTGTGAGGACCACCTGAGCTCCACAGGTCAAAGCACTGGGAGCCACGATCATGCCACTGGACCCCAGCCTCACCGATAGACACTGGTGACAAAAAAGATGCTTCTCATGTGCATCACAACGGGCATCCAGAGCTCCCCAGGGAAACGTCCCAGTGGCTATATGACGATGGGTTGATTGGGAGAGGAATGTGCCCTCCTCCCACCCTAACACAATGCCATCAGTTCCGTGAGCCCAAACGCATCTTTACCATGTGGCAAGAGTGTGGAGGGTGGAGTCTGGCCTTCTGGGGTGAATGACCAAGCACAGAACAGATGTGCTCAGTGACCACTTTTGAAACTTCCCACAAATGACAGGCCAGAATGTGCTTTTTCCTCTCCCATCACTGAGTGTGATTCCTTGAGCTGGATGTCAAGGGTGGCGGTGGGGGTGGTAGTAGTGATTATTATTTGGAGTCCGAATCTCACTCTGTCACCAAGGCCGGAGAGCAGGGGCAGGCTCATAGTCACCACAGAGTCCACCTGATGGGCTCAGGCAATCCCCCCACCTCGGCCCCCCAAGTGGCTGGAGCCACAGTCTTGCTCCACCACGCCTGGCTAATATTTGGATTTATTTTTTAGGCTGAGACGAGGTCTTACCCTGTGTTCCGGGCTGCTATCAAACCTGCAGTCTGAGGCCATCCACTCACCTGGGCCTCCGAAGGGCTGGAACGCCAGCTTGAGCTCCTGAGTCGGGTCTGTGATTGTGGTGGTGGTGGTGGTTGTTATTATTATTCTGTGTCAGAGACCCACTTTGTCACCCAGGCTGGAGCACAGAGGCCTGCTCTTGGTCACTGTGGCCTCAACCTGTTGGGCTCTGGCAATTATCCTACTGCTGGCTCCCAAGTGGCCGGAAAATCAGGTGTGAACCACCACGCTGATCTCATTTTCTTTTTATGGCTTCATGGAGAGGAGTTCTCACCAAGGTGCCCATGTTGGTCTCCAAACCGGCGGCTCAGGCCATCCTCTCATTTCAGCCACCCAGAGTAATGGGATGACAGGCATGAGTCCCCATACCTGGCCTCCACACCTCTCTCCAGGACCCACCACGAGGCCCACTCCCTTCTGATGAACCGGGACCCTGGAGAGTGTGGCCAGAGTTGCCCACCAAGCCCTCACCAGGGGGAGCGTGTGGCACAGGGTCGTGTCTCTGCCAGAGTGTCCATACCTCTGTCTGCCTCATTCCCAAGTGTTGACCCAAACACTCCTACCAGGGGACACCTTCTTAAAAGAACGGGTGTGGCTCTCAAACCATCTGGGGGGTGAGGATGGCCAGGTGACTCACACCCATCTCCTCAGCACTTGGGGAGGCTGAGACAGGAAGATGCCCAGAGCCCGGGAGCTCGAGACCAGGCTGGACACCATAGAAAGCCCCCACATCAACCCCAAGCAAATCTCAGAAAACCTTGGTTGAGGGCAGGCCTCGACAGGAGGAAAGCCTCCAGCCCAGAGTTCAAGACCAGGCAGGAAGACCCAGGTGTTGCCCAAATGGAAATTCTGTGATCACAGCAGTTGTGAAGGCCCAAGCTGAGAGGATGACCTGAGTTGGGAGGTTTGAGAGCAGCCTGAGAAAACTAGTGAAGAAAGAAAAGAAGGAAAGAAAGAAAGAAAGAAATCCATTCTCCGGCAAAACTTCTGCCCTCAGTCCTTATCCCATGCCATCCAACATGTGTGGGTCCCTCAAGCTCAGCATTCTCCAGTCCAACTTCCCCAAAATGACTGCCTGTGCTTTGGTTTGGAAGTTCCCGAGGCTACCTGGCCAGGTTCCGGCTGGCTCTCCTCTCTGAGTTGAGAAATGTGCCCCAAGTAGGCCAACACTCAGACTCGGCAAAAAGGACCTTCCGGCAAGGAAGCCCGGGGACACATTCTCACCCAGGGATGTTGCTTCCCCCAAAATCGCATTTTTCCTAGTTCAAAAGCCAGTCACACTCTGAACACACCCCACACATTTGAGAATATGTGTACGATTCTGATGTTTTTGGAGACAGGGTCTGTCTCTATGGCCTTGGCTGGGTCCTGGGTACACGACCATCATTCCCCACCAGCCTTGAAATTGCAGGCTGCAGAGATCCCCCAACCTCAGTCTCCAAAGTGGCCGGGCTGATGGCCCTAGACTGCCTGGTTGATTGGATGCGGAGACAGTGTCTCCCTGTGTGGTCCAGGCTGGCCTTGGTCTCCTGGGCTCCAGCCACTCTCCAGCCTCAGCCTCCAAGATTGCTGTGATTCCAGGCGTGGGCCACTGCCCCAGGCCTTCTGGTTCATTTTCAATGAAGGATCAAGGCTGGGCTCGGGGGTTCAACATTGTCAGGCGAGCACTTTCGGAGTCAGAGGCCAGTGACTGGTCTGAGCTTCTGGGTCGAGATCCCTCCAGGCAATTTGGCGAGACCTCGTCTCTACCCTCCATCCAAATGAGCTGGGCATGGTGGCATGCACCACTCATTCCGGCTTCTAAGAAAGCCAGGAAAAGCTCACAGGAGCCCAGTGGTCTGAGGCTGCGTTCACCGGGAGCAACCCATCTCCCTCCAGCCTGGGCGACTGGTGAGACCTCGACTCAAAGAAAAAAAGGAAAAAAGGATTTTAAAAAAAGAGCATCCATTTGTGTATGGAGTTGGGATCATAAAGAACAGAGACCCATTGGGAAGGAGGCTCCAGCCTTGGGCCTAGAGTTCCCAAAAGACGATGGATCAGCAAAAAATTAGGCTGTGACTTTGGAAGGCCGAGGCAAGGGACCACTCTAGGCTGGGAGCTTGAGACCAGCCTGGGCCAAATAGCGAGACCTCGTCACTCCCCAGAATGCAAAAACTGGAGTCGCATGTGGTAGCGCTCATAGGCCCAGCTACACAGGATGTGGTGGTCTCTGTCCCGAGGCATTCCATTGCATCACCCCAAGGACAGAACTTGAGAGACCATGCTGGACACCATGGCCCATTGCCATCAGCCCCATGCCCTGAGAGTCTGAAGGGGGAGGCTGCCTGAACCCAGGGGTTAGAGACCAGCCCAGACATCATGGTCAGACCTTGTCTTGGTGATAAGTACTCAAAATCGAGTCAGTCATGGTGATTTCTGGAGTCTCATCTGCTTGGCAGCCGAGGTGGGATGACCACCTGAGCCTCACAGGTCAAGACCCCGGAAACCACAATCGTGTCACAGTGCCCTTACTGGCCGAGGGAGAATCCAGCAACAAAAGACACTTACCACGTGCATCATGTCGGGTGATTATGGCTCCCCAGGGAAAGGTTGGTGTATGCAGGGGACCATAGAGTGATTGGGAGAGGAATGGTCCTTCCCCCCCGACCGAAGGTGTCAGACCAGGTGACTGGAACCTGGGCTTGCCAAGGCATTGCTGAAATGCCTTTATCAGTCTGTGCCCAACAGCTACCCTTGCTTGGGGCCATCAGTTCCAAGAGCCCACAAGCATCTTTTCCGTGGGGCAGGTGTATGGAGAGTTGAGGCAGGCCTTACGGGGCACATTGCTTAAGGTGCAGGTGGACATGCCTGGTGGCCACCTTTGAAACCTCCCACAACCAACAGACCAGAAAATGCCTTTTCCTCTCCCATCACTGAGGATGACTCCTCGCGTGCAGTGGCAGGGGTGGTGGTGGTGATTATTATTATTTGGAATCAGAATCCCACTCTGTCGCCCAGGATGGACCACTGCAGACTCCACCTGCCAGGCTCATGGTATCCTCCTGCCTTGGCCCCACAAGTGGCTGAAATCACAGTCCTGCAACACCACACCCAGCTACTCTTTGTATTTATTTTTGGTGGCCGAGATGAGGTCTCGCCCTATTTCCTGGTTTTGAACTCACAGACTTAGGCCATCCATTAGCCTGGGATTAAGAAGGGCCGCGATGCAGGTCTGAACCCCTGAAGTCTAATTATAGTTGTGCTGGTGGTGGTGGTTGGTATTATTATTGTGAATCAGAGTCCCACTCTGACACCCAGAACAAAGCTCATGGGCCTGCTCTTGGCCACCATGGCCTTCACCGGATGGGTTCTAGCAATCCTCCTGCCACAGCCTCTGAGTGGCCAGAACGATAGTTGTGTACCACCATGCTCAGCTCATTTTTGGGGGGTTCTTTTAGAGATGAGGTTTCACCGAGGTGCCCAGGATGGACTTGAACCCAAGAGCCCAGACTATTCTTTCACCTTGGCCTCCCAGAGTGCCGGGATGACAGGTGTGAGCCCCCACAAAGAGCCTCCACAACTCTCTTGGAGCCCCACCACAAGACCAGCTCCATTCCGATGACCCAGAACCCAGGAGAGGGTGGCCGGGACTCCCACCAAGCCATCCCCAGGAGGAGAACATGGTCCAGGTTTGCATCTCTGCCAGGGTTCTCACCCCTCAGCCAACCTCATTCCCCAGGGTGTACCCACTTGCTCCTCCAAAGGGCTGCCTCAGAGAAAAAGAGGGCATGACTCTCAAACTTTTGGGAGGGCAGGGATGGCCGAGCGACTCACACCTGTCTCCTCAGCACTTGAGATGGCCAAGATGAGAAGGTGACTGAAGCCCAGGAGCACAAGACAAGGCTGGTCACATAGCAAGTCCACTCCTTGAGCCCAAGAAAAACCCAAAAAAACTTGGGTGAGGGCAGGACTTGGTGAGAGGATCGCCTCTGGCCCAGATATCAAGACCAGAGAGGTAGACCAGGATGTCGACCAAATGGAAAGCCTGTGTTCACAGAAGTTTGGGAGGCCCAGGTCAATAGGATGGCCTGAGTTTGTTGCATCAAAAGCAGCCTAAGCAACCTAGTGTGGAAAGAAAGGAAAGAAAGAAAGAACAAAACAAAGAAATATATTGTTCTTCAAACCTTCTGCCCTCAGTCCTTCCTCCCCGCCCCCCCACATGCAAGCTTCCCCAAGCTCACCACCTTCCATCCCCTGCCCCCACTTTGGTGTGGGAATTCCCTAGGCTCCCTGGCCTTGGTCCTGCCAACTTTCCTCTATGAGGTGAGAAATTTGCCCCAGGCAGGCCAGACATCTGACTTGGCAATGAGGACCTGCCCCGAAAGGACAGGAACATGTTCCTCACCCTGGGGTATTTCATTCACCCAATCACATTTTTCCTGGATCTAAAGAAAGTTACCCTGTGAATACACCACGTGTAGTTGAGAATTATCATGCTTTGTATGATTCTGATGTTTTTGGAGACAGGTCCGGTTCTGTGGCCCAGGCTGGGGTCCGGGGACACGAACGACATTCTCAGCCAGCTTCAAAATCGAGAGCTCGGCAATCCACCTGCCTCAGCCTTGTGAGTGGCCAGGACGATGGGCATCTCGACCCCAAACCCCTAAATTGGATGGGTGTGGAGAAGGGGTCTATCTATGTGACCCGGGCTGGCCTTGGGCTCCTGGACTCCAGCCATCCTCCCACCTTGGCCTCTCTGAGATCTGGGATTTCAGGCACGGGTCACTGCGCCAGGCCTTCTGGTTCATCTTTGATGAAGGATCGAAGCCGGGTTCAAGGGCTTACCCTGTCATTTCAGCACTTTGGGAGGCCAAGGCCAGTGGATGGCCTGAGCCCAGCCTCAAGTAACTCTGAGAGACCTCGTCTTTACCCTCCGTTCCCAATGAGCCAGGCATGTAGGCACGCACCTGTCATTCTGGCTCCTTGGAAGGCTGAGGAAAGGCTCACAGGAGCCTGGCGGGCTGAGGGAATGGTGGCCGCTAGCAGGCTACCACCCTAAAGCCTGGGTGATGGAATGAGACTCTGACTCAAAGAAAAAAAGGGAAAAAGGGAAAAAAGAAGAGCATCCATTTTTGTATGGAGGTTGGATCATCATGAACAGGCATACATCATTTGAAAGGATGCCCGCACCTTGGGCCTAGAGTTCCAAAATGACAGTGGGTCAGCAGATAATCGAGCTCTGGCTTTGGGAGGCTGAGGCAGAGGATAACTTGAGAGCAGGAGTTTGAGACCAACCTGGGTCATGTAGTGAGACTTCCTGGCTCCCCGGAATGCAAACACTTGATTCACTTGTGGTGGTGCCTGTGGTCCCAGATACACGGGTAGCAGTGGCCTCCATCCTGAAGAATTCTTTTACATTGCCCTGCTGACAGAAGGTGCGAGTCTAGGCCTGTCATGGTGTCTCATGGCTGTCAACCTGGTACCCTGGGATGCAAAGGTGAGAGGCTGCCTGTGCCCATGGGTCGGAGATCAGCCCGGACGACATGACCAGATAATGTCTCAGTGAGAGGTCCCCAAAATCGAGTCAGGTGTGGTGGCCCCTGGAGTCCTGGCTTCTCAGGACCTGAGGTGGGAGAAACACCTGAGTCCCACAGTCATGGTCCCAGGAGCCATGATTGTGCCCCTCTGCCCTGACAACCCAATGGAGACTCTGGTGGCAAAAATGACGCCTCTCACATTCATCAAGATGGGCATCCACAGCTTCCCAGGGAAAGGTCTGTGTGGGTGGGGATGACCGTGTGATCTGGAGAGGAAGGGGCCCTCCCTCACCCCAATGCACTAGACCGGGTGACTAGAACTTTGGCTGGCCTCAGTGTTGCAGTACCGTCTTGATCACTCTGTGCCCGGCAGCTGCCCTAACTCGGGGCTGTCTGCTCTGTGAGTTCACATTTGTTTTTCCTGTGGGGCATGGGTGTGGAGGGTGGAGCCAGGCCTTCTGGGGTATGTGGCCGAAGGTACAGGACAGACCTGCTCAGTGGCCACCTTTGAAACCTACCCTGAACGGCAGACCAGGAAGTGCCTTTTCCTCTCCCATCCCTGAGGATGAATCCTTGCACTGGGTGGCAGGGTTGGTGGTGGTGATGATGGTGCTAATTATTATTATTTGGAGTCGGAATCCCACTCTGTCACCCAGGCCACAGTGCACGGGCATACTCACGGCCACAGTGGAATCCATCTGCCTGGCCTAGGTAATCCTCCTGCCTCGGACCACCGAGTGGCTGGAACCAAAGTCCTGTGCCACCACACCTGGCTAATCTTTTGATTTTTTTTCATGGCCAAGATGAGGTCTCACCCCATGTCCTGGGCTGGCGTTGAACCCACAGGTCTTGGCCGTCCACTCACCTGGGCCTCCTAAAAGACGGGATGCCAGACAGCCACTGAGCCAGCCTGTGGTTGTGATGATGGGGGTGGTTGGCATTATTATTCGATGTCAGAGTCCCACTCTGTCACCCAGTTTGGAGCACATGGGAATGCTCATGACCACCGAGGCCTCCACAGTCTGGGATCCCATGATCCTCCAACTGCTGCCTCCCATTTGAAATGAATGACAGACATGTGGCACAACGCTCAGCTCATTTTTTTGGCTGCTTGTAGAGACGAGTTCTCGCCAAGTTGCCTGGGCGGGTCACGAACCCAGGGCCTCGGACCATCCTCTCACTTCGGCCTCCCAGAGCACCAGGATAACAGGCATGAGCCCCCACAATTGGCCTCCACACTCCTCTTGGTACCCCACCATGAGGCCCATTCCCTTCCAATGACCCAGGACCCTAGAGAGGGTGGCCAGAGTCACCCACTGAGTCCTAGCTGGGGAAAGCATGTGGGCAGGTGTGTGTCTCTGCCAGGGCGCCCACACCTCTGCCTATCTTGTTCACCAGGGTGGACCCACATGCTTCTCCCAGGGTCTGCCTTGGGGAAAGGGAGAGTGGGACTCTCAAACCTTCATGGGGGCAGGGAAGGCCGAGTGAGTCACGCCTGTTCCCTGGCACTCAGGAAGGCTGAGACTGGAAGATGCCAGATCCCACGAGCTCAAGACCAGGCTGGACATCATAGCAAGCCCCCAACTTGACCCGAAGCAAATACAAAAACCTTGGGTGAGGGCAGGCCTTGGTGGGGGATCGCCTCTGACCCAAGTTTAAGACCAGGAAGGAAGACCAGGATGTCAGCCAAATGGAAAGCCTGTGATTGCAGCAGTTTGTGAAGCCCAGGCCGAGAGGATGGCCTGAGTTTGGTGGTTTGAGAGCATCCTGGGCAACCTAGTGAGGAAAGAAAAGAAAGAAGGAAAGAAAGATAGAAAGAATGAAATCCATTCTCAAGCATAACTTCTGACTTCATTCCTTCCCTGCCCATCTTCCCACATGTGAGGGTCCCCAAAGCTCGGCAAATTCCAACCCCAATCCTCCCCCTGCTCTATGGCTGTCCCTGCTATGATTTGGGAGTTCCTGAAGCTCCCTGGCCCTGGTGATGCTGACTCTCCTTTCCGAGGTGAGAAATGTGCCCCAGGCAGGTCATCCCTTTGAATCGGCAATGAGGATCCTCCATCAAGAAAGTCCAGGGACACATCCCTCACCAAGAATATTTCTTCCCCCCATCCCATTTTTCCTGGCTCTAAAGCCAGGTGCCCTTTGAACACACCACACGCATTTGAGAATCTGGGTACAATTCTAAAGTTTTGGGAGACAGAGTCTGGCTCTGTGGCTCAGGCTGGAACCAGGGGACATGACCGTTATTCACCGACAGTCTCAAATTTGTGGCTCCAGCAATATATCTGCCTCAGTCACTGGATTGGCTGGGACTATGGGCATCTCGACCCCAGACACCTTGTTCTGATGGATGCAGAGACAGGGGCTCGCTGATTGACTAGGACTAGCATTGGGCTCCTGGACTTCAGCCATCCTCTTGCCTCAGCCTCCCTGAGCGCTGGGATTCCAGACGTGGGCCAACACGCCAGGATTTCTGGTTCATTTTTGACGAAAGATCGAGGCTGGAGTTGGAGGATCTGCCTCATGATCCCAGGGATTTGGGCGGCCGAATCCAGTGCCTGGCCAGAGCTCACGGGCCCAGACCTGCCCCCACAACTCGGCAAGACCTTGTCTTTACCCTCCATCCATATGATCCGGGTGTGGTGGTGTGCCTGTCATTCTGGCTCCTTGAAAGGCCACAGAAAGGCTCGCTGGAGCCAGGCAGCCCGAGCTGTGGTGGCCAGGAGAGAGCCACCATCCTCCAGCATGGGCAACGAAGTGAGACTCCAACTCAATGAAAAAAAAGAAAAAAAGGATAAAAAAGAAGAGCATACTTTTGTATATAAAGTTAGGATCATCGTGATCAGACCAAGAACATTTGGGAAGGAGGTCCCAGATTGGACCTAGAGTTCCTGAAAGATGGTGGACTGGCAGAGAATCGGGCTGTGGATTTGGGAGGCTTAGGTGGGAGACTGCTGGAGCTTGGGAGTTTGAGACCAGCCTGGGCCACATAGAGAGACCGCATCACTCCCTGCAAGGCAAACAGTGGAGTCGTGCATGGTTGTACCCATGGTCCTGGCTACATGGAGTGCAGTAAACTCCATTCCAGGGCATTCTTTGCATTGCCCCCACTGACAGAAAGGGCAAGCCCAGGCCAGGCACTGTGGCTCACTGTCTCAGCCTCACATCCTGTGATGTTGATGCAGGAGGCTGCCTAAGCCCAGTGTTCCGAGACCAGCTCTGGCGAAGTGGCATGATATCTACTCAGCAAGAGGTCCCCAAAATTGAGTATGGCATGGTGGTTCCTGGAGACCTGGCTCCTCAGGGGCCAAGGCAGGAAGACCACCTGAGCCCTGCAGATCGAGGCATGGGAGGCCACAATAGTGCTGTTGTGCCCCAGACCAGCCAACAGAGACTACGGCGACATAAATGATGCCCCCCACGTGGATCAGATGGGCGTCCAGGGCTCCCCAGGGAAAGGTGACCATGGGGGGTGCATGATGGAGAGAACAGGAGAGGAAGGGCCCTACCTCCAACAGAAGGAGGCAGACAGGGCGATCATAACCTGGGCTGGCCGTGGTGATATGGAACCACATTGAACGCTCTGTGTTCGACGGCCACCCTAGCTCAGGGCCGTCTGTTCCGTGAACTCACACACATCTTGACCATGGAACACGAGTGTGGACGGTGGAGGCAGGCCCTCTGGGTTGCGTGTCTGAAGGCATGGGATGGACGTACAGTGACCACCTTTGAAACCTTCAAAGGTGAATGACAGGTGGGAAAGTGCCTTTTCCTCTTGCATCCCTGAAGGTGTCTCCTCATGCTGGGTGACAGGAGTGGTGGTGGCTGTGGTGGTGATTATTCTTATTTGGAGTCAGAATCATGCTGTCTCCAATGTAAGAGTGAAAGGGCATGCTCACTCCCACAGCAGAATCCACCTGCCGAACTCAGGTGATCCTCTCCCCTCGGACCCCAGAGTGGCTGGAACCACAGGCCAGTGCCACCATGAGCAGCTAATCTTTGGATTTATTTTTGCTGGCAGAGACGAGTTCTCACCCCATGTCCCGGCTGGTCTTGAACCTGCAGCCTCAGGCCGTCCACTTGCCTGGGACTCCGAAGGACTGGGAGGCCAGTCTGAGCCCCTGAGCCCGGCCTCTGGTTGTGGTGATGGTGGTGGTTGGTATTATTATTCTGAGTCAGAGTCCCACTCTGTCGCCCAGGCTGGAGCACAGGAGCCAACTCTTGGCCACCCTCCACAATGCTCTTGGGTGCCCAACACGATGTCCAATCCCTTCTGATGACTCAGGACACCAGAGAGAGAAGTTGAAGTTGCCTTTTGAACCCTCCCTGAGGAAATTGCCTGGCACAAAGGCGTGTCTCTGCTGGGGTGCCCACCCCACAATTGCCTGTTCCCCAGGGTGGATATGCTGGCTCCTCTCAGGGCTGCCTTGGGGAAAGGGAGGGCCTGACTCTCAAACCTTCAGCAGGGTGGGGAGGGCCAATTGATTCATGCAGGTCTCCTCAGCACTTGGGGAGGCTAAGACAGGAAGATTCCTGGAGCCCAGGTTCTTGAGACCAGGTTGGACGCCATAGCAAGGCCTCACCTGACCTCGAGAAAAACCCAGAAAACCTTGGGTTAGGGCAGGCCTCAGTGGGCAGACCGCCTCTGGTCCAGAGTTCAAGCCAAGGCAGGAAGACCAGGATGTCAACCAAATGAAAAGCCTGTGATCACAGCAGTTTGGGATGCCCAGGATGAAAGGATGGCTCTAGTTGGGCATTTTTAGAGAAGCCTGGGCAACCTAGTGAGGAAAAAAAAGAAATAAAAGAAAGAAAGAAAGAAAGAAAGAAAGAAAGAAAGAAAGAAAGAAAGAAAGAAAGAAAGAAAGAAAGAAAGAAAAGAAAGAAAGAAAGAAAGAAAGAAAGAAATCCATTCTCCTGCAAGTTTTCTGCCCTCAGTCCTTCACCCTCAGCCCCCCAACATGTGAGGGTCTCACAAGCTCCGCATCTTCCAGCACCAGCACCCCCTGGCTTCCCCCACTTTGGTGTGGGAGTTCCCGAGGCTACCTTGTCAGGTTCCTGCTGGCTCTCCTCTCCGAGATGAAAAATGTGCCCAAGACAGGACGACCCTTCTACTAGCAATGAGTATCTACTGCCAAGAGATGCCAGGGACACATCCCTCACCCGGAGACATTTCTTTCCCCCCATTCCCATTTTGCCTGGCTCTAAAGTTAGTCGCCCTGTGAATACACCACATGGAGTTGAGAATTTGGGTACAATCCTGATGTTTTTGGAGACAGAGTCTGGCCCTGTGGGCATAGTAGGGGCAAAGGGACACAACTGACAGTCACATCAGCCTCAAAATCGTGGACTCTGGCGATCTTCCCTCCTCAGCCGCCAGAGTGGCTGGGACGACGTGCACCTCCACTCCAGACCTCCTGTTTTGATGGGTCCAGACACGTAGTCTCCCTGCATGGCCTGGGCTAGATTGGGCTCATGGGCTCCTGCCATACCCCCACCTTGGCCTCCCAGAGCATTGGGATTGCAGGCATGGACTGCCGTGCCAGGTCTTCTGGTTCGTTTTTGATGAAGAATCGAGGCTGGGCTTGGGGGCTCAGCCTCATCATCCCAGCACTTTGGGATGCCAAGACCAGCAGCTGGCCTGAGCGCATGAGCCAAGATCCACCCAGGCACCTCAGCAAGAACTCGTCCTTACCCTTCATCCCAAATGAGCCAAGCGTGATGGTGCACGCTAGTTGTTCTGGCTCCTCTGAAGGCCGGGGAAAGGCTCAAGAGAGCCTGGCAAGCCAAGGATGCAGTGGCCCAGAGTGAGCCACCACCCTCCAGTCTGGCAACAGAGTGAGAGTCTGACTCAATGAAAAAAAGGAAAAAAGAAAAAAAAGAAGAGCATTCATTTGTGTATGGAGTTGGGATCATCATGAACAGACAGATCATTTAGGAAGGCCCCCCAGCTTTGGGTCTAGAGTTCCTGGAAGATGGTGGATCAGCAGACAATCGGGCTGTGATTTTGGGAGGCCGAGGCATGTCACCTCTGGAGCCCAGGAGTTCGAGACCTGCCTAGGCCACATGGTGGGACCTCATTGCTTCCCATAATGCAAACACTAGAGTCGTGCATAGTGGAGCCCATGGTCCCAGCTACACGGGATATGGTGGCCTATGTACAGAGGTGTTCTTTTGCATTGTCCCTGCTGACAGATCATGTGAGTCCAGGCCAGGCACTGTGGCTCACAGCCATCAGCCCCACCCTCTGGGAGGTCAAGGCAGGAGGCTGTCTGAGCCCAGGTATCAGAGACCAGCCCGGGCGAAATGGTCAGACCTCGTCTCAGTGAGAGTTCCCAAAAATCAACTCAGGCATGTTGGACCCCAGAGTCCCAGCTGCTAGGGCCTGAGGTGGGAGGACCTCCTGAGCCATGCAGGTAGAGGCCCAGGGAGCCATGATTGTGCCACCATGCCCAGGTCGGCCCACAGAGACACCAGCAACAAAAAGATGCCTCCTACATGAGTCACAACCTGAGTCCACTGTTCTTCAGGGAATGGTCCACGTGGGCGGGGGAAGATGGAGTGATTGGGAGAGGAACAGGTCCTCCCCCTGCCTAAAGGTGGCAGACAGTGCATCCGGAACCTATGCTGGCCGTGGCATTGTCAAACTGCCCTTATTGCTCTGTGCCTGACGGCCACCCTAGCTCAGGGCCATTTGTTCTGTGAGCTCACACATGTCTTTGCTGTGGAGCACGAGTGTGGAGGGTGGAGGCAGGAATTTTGGGGTGCCTGGCCGAAGGCATGGGATGGACATGCCTGGTGGCCACCTTTGAAATCTCCTGTGAATGACAGGCTGGAAAGTGTCTTTTCATCTCCCATCCCCGAAGGTGACTCCTCACACTGGTAAGCAGGGGTGGAGGTGGTGGTGGTGGTGGTGATTATTATTATTTGGAGTCGGAATCCCACCCTGTCACACAGACCGGAGCACAGGGGCATGCTCACGGCCACAGAGGACTCCACATGCCGGGCTCAGGCCATCCTCCTGCCTAGGTCCTCTGAATGGCTGGACTACAGGCCTGCATCGCCATGCCCAGCTAATCTTTTAATTTATTTTTGTTGGCCAAGACAAGGTCTCACCCCATTTCCTGGGCTGGTGTCAAACCTGCAGGCTCAGGTCATCCACTAGCCTGGGCTTCTGAAGGGCAGGGATGCCAGCCTGAGATCCTGATCCCGGCCTGTAGTTGTGATGGTGGTGGTGGTGGTGATTATTATTATTTGGAGTCGGAGTCACGCTATGTCACCTAGGCTGGAGCACAGTGGCACATTCATGGCCACAGCGAGCTTCATCTGCCAGGTTCAGTCAATCCTTTTGCCTCAGCCCCCCAAGTGACTGGAAACACAGGCCTGCAACACCACATTCAGCTCATATTTGGATTTATATTTGATGGCTGAGAGGAGGTCTCGCCCTGTGTCCTGGGCTGTTTTCGAACCCGAAGGCTCATGTCATCCACTTGCCTGGGCCTCCAAGGGGCTGGAATGCCAGACTGAGCCCCTGAGTCAGGCACAGGTTTTAGGTTTTGATGGTGGTTGATATTATTCTGAGTCAGAGTCCCACTCTGTAGCCCAGGCCAGAGAAAAGGGTCCCACTCACGGCCACTATGGCCTCCTCTGGCTGGACTCTAGTGGTCCTCCCACCATGGTGTCCTGAGTGGCCGGAGTGGCAGGCAAGACCCACTACACTCAGCTCATTTTTTTGGCTTTTTGTAGAGACAAGATCTCACTAAGGTGCCCGGGTTGGTCTTGAACCCGGGTGCTCAGGCCATCCTCTCACCTCGGCATCCCAGTTTGCCAGGATGACAGGCATGAGCCCCTGTGCCCAGCCTCCCCACACCTCTCAGACACCCACACCAAGGCCCATTCGCTTCTGAAGACCTAGGAACCCAGAGAGGGCACCCGGATCATCCACTGAACCCACTCTGGAGGGAACACCTGGAGCAGGGGAGTGTCTGTTGGGGCGCCCACCCCTTTTCCCACTACATTATTCCGGGTGGACATGGTCCATCCCCAATAGGGGCCACCTGACAGAAAGGGAGGGCGTGACTTTCAAACCTTCAGGGGAACGGGGGTGGCCGGGTGACTCATGCATGTTTCCATGGCAGTTGGGGAGTCTGATACAGGAAGAAGGTCAGAACCTGGAAGCTCAAGAACTGACTGGACACCATAGCAAGCCCCCATCTGGACCCCAAGAAAAACCCAGAAAATATTGGTTTAGGGCAGGCCTTGGTTGGAGGATCATCTCTGGCCCAGAGTTCAACACCAGGCAGGAAGACCAGGATGTCAACCAAATGGAAAGCCTGTGATTGCAGCAGTTTGGGAGGCCCAGGCTGAGAGTGTGACCTGAGTTGGGTTTTTTTAGAGCAGCCTGGCACCTAGTGAGGAAAGAAAAGAAAAAAAAGAGAGAGAGAAAAAAAGAAAGAAGGAAAGAAAGAAAGAAAGAAAGAAAGAAAGAAAGAAAGAAAGAAAGAAAGAAAGAAAGAAAGAAAGAAAGAAAGAAATCCATTCTCCTGCAAACCTTCTGCCCTTAATCCTTTCTCCCCTGGTCCCCCCACATATGAGGGTCCCTCAAGCGTGGTACCTTCCAGCCCCAACCCCCCTATTGACTGTCTCTGCTTTGTTGTGGGAGTTCCTGTGGCTCCCTGACTGGGTTCATGCCGGCTCTCCTCTCTGAGGTAAGAAATGATCCCTAGGAAGGCTGACCCTCTGACTCAGCAACGAGGACATTACACCAAGAAAGGCCAGGAACATATCCCTAACCCAGGGACATTTCTTCCCACCTAATCCCATTTTTCCTGTCTCTAAAGTCAGTCGCCCTGTGAGCACACAATTAGAAGTTGAGAATCTGTGTGCAATTCTGATGTGTTTGGAAACAAGGTCTGGCTCTGTGACACAGCCTGGGGCCCGGGGACAGGACCATCGGTCACACCAGCCTTAAAATCATGGGCTCTGGCAATCCTCCTTCCTCAGCCTCGGGAGTGACTGGGACTATGTACACTTTGACACTAGACTCCCTGCTTTGATTGGTGTGGATACGTAGTCCCCCTGTATGGCCAGGCCTGGCCGTGGGTTCCTGGGCTTCTGCCATATTCCTGCCTCGGCCTCTCAGAGTACTCGGATTCCAGGCATGGGCCACCACACCAGCTCAACAGGTTTGTTTTTGAGGAATGATAGAGTCCTGGCTTGGAGGCTCAGCCTCATCATCCCAGCAATTTGGGAGGTCCACACCAGCTGCCAGCCTGAGCCCACAGGCTGAGACCCTCCCAGACACTTCAGCCACACCTTGTCTCAGCGTTCCATCCCAAATGAGCTGGGTGTGGTGGTGTGTGCCTGTCTTTCTGGTTCCTTAGAAGGCTGAGGAAAGGCTTGCCCCTGCCCAGAGGGCAAAGTCTGTGGTGGCTGGGAACGAGCCACCGACCTCCAGGCTGGGCATGGGAGTGACACTCTGAATCACAGAAAAAAAGGAAAAAATAAAACAAGAAGAGGATCCATTTGTGTATGGAGTAGAGATCATCGCATGTGGTGGCACCAATGGTCCCGGCTACATAGGATGCGGTGACCTTAATCCTGGGGTGTTCCTTTGCATCACCACCACCAACAGAATGTGCAAATCCAGGCCAGGCACCGTGGCTCATGACCATAAATAAAAAACAAAGAAAAAAATCCAGCTCATGCCCTGGGAGGCCGAGGCGGGAGGATGCTGGAGCCCAGGGTTTGGAGACCAGCATGGGCAATGTGGCCAGACCTTGTCTCGGTGAGAGGTCCCCAAAATCGAGTAAAGTATGGTGGCACCCAGATTCCTGCTGCTCAGAGGTCAAGGGGAGTACTGCCTGAGCCCCATAGGTTGAGGGCCCGGAAACCATGAGCATGCTGTCGTGCCCCAGCCCAGTGGACGGAGACTCTGGCAACAAAAAAGATGCATCCCACAACATCACGATGGATGTCCAGGACTCCCCAGGAAAAGGTTCGTGTGGGGGAGGGATGATGGAGCAATCAGGAGAAGAAGGGGCCTCTTGCCACCAGAAGATATAGACCAGTTGACCTGAAACTGAGCTGGCCATGGCATTGCTGGACTACCTTGATCGCTGTGTGCCTGACTGCTGCCCTGTCTCAGGACTGTCTGTTCTGTGAGTTCACACACATCTTTGCTGTGGGGCACGAGTGTGGAGGGCATAAGCTGGCCTTCTGGGGTGCGTGACCAAAGGCATGGGATGGACATTCCCCTTGTACACCTTTGAAACCTCCCACGAACAACAGGTCAGAAAGTTCCTTTTCCTCTCCCCTCCCAGAGGGTGACTCCTAATGCTTGGTGGCAGGGGTGGTGGTGGAGGTGGTGATGGTGATTATTATTACTTGGATTCAGAATCCCACTCTGTCACCCAGGCTGGAGAACAAAGGCAAGCTCATGGCCACATCGGACTCCACCTGACAGGCTCAGGCAATCCTCCCACCTCGGTCTCCCAATCGGCTGAAACCACATGCTTGTGCTACCACTCTCGGCTAATCTTTGGATTTATTTTTGATGGCCGAGACGAGGTCTCTCCCCATGTCCTGGGCAGGTGTCAAAACCGCAGTCTCAGGGCGTCCACTCATCTGGGCTTCTGAAGGGCAGGGATGACAAACTGAGCCCCTGAGCCTGGAGTGTGTTTGTGGTGGTGACTGGTATTAATATTCTGAGTTGGAGTCCCACTCTGTCGGCCAGGCCAGAGCCCAGGGGCCCTCTCAGCTACTGCGACCTCCACTGACTGGTCTTCTGCGGACCTCCCGCTGTGGCCTAATGAGTGACTTAAAGGACAGGCAAGTGCCACGATGCTCAGCTCATGTTTTATGCTTCTTGTAGAGACGAGGAGTTACCAAGGTTCCTGGGCTGGTCTCGAACCCGGGGGCTCAGGCTATCCTCTCTACTCAGCCTCCCAGTTCACCACCATGACAGATGTGAGCCCCCACCCTTGGCCTCCACATCCCTCTTGTGACACCAACGTGAAGCTCACTCACTTCCAATGAACAGGGAACCTGGATAGGGTGGCCGAATTTGCCCACCACACCCTCCCTGGGGGAGTGCCTGACACAGGGGTGTGTGTCCGCTGGGGCACCCACCCCTCCTCCTGCCTCATTCTCCATGGTGGAACCATTACCTCCTCTCAGGGGCTGCCTTGTGGAAAGAGAGTGTGTGACTCTCAAACCTTTGGGAGTGCTGAGATGGCCAGGCGAATTATGCATGTCTCCTCTGCACTCAGGGAGGTTGAGACAGGAACATGGCCAGAACCCCTGAGCTCGAGACCAGGTTGGACACCATAGCAAGCCCTCAGCTCGAACCCAAGCAAAATCCAGAAAATCTTCGGTGAGGGCAGGCCTCAGCGGGAGGATTGCTGCCAGCCCAGAGTTCAAGACCAGGCAGAAAGACCAGGATGTTGACAAAATGGAAAGCCTGAGATCACAGCAGTTTGGGAGGTCCAAGCTGAGAGGATGGCCCGAGTTGGGCATTTTGAGAGCAGCCTGGTCAACCTAGTGAGGAAAGAAAATAAATAAAAAACAAAGAAAAAAATCCATTCTCCTGCAAAGCTTCTGCCCACAGTCCTTCATTCCTTGTCCCCCCTTGTGAGGATCCCCCAAGCTCGCCACCTTCCAGCCCCAACTCCTCCCAGTGGTTGCCCCACTTTGGTGCAGCAGTTCCCAAGGCTCCCTGGCCAGTCTCCTGCCAACTCTCCTCTCCGAGGGGAGAAATGTTCCCCAGGCAGACTGACCCTTCATCTCTGCAACCAGGACCTTCTGCCAGGAAAGGCCAGGGTACATATCCCTCACCCGGGGACATTTCTTCACCCCCAATCCCATTTACCTGGCTCTAAAGCCAGTTGCTTGGGCAGCACACCATGCACATTTGAGAATTTGTGTACGATTCTGATGTTTATGGAGACTGGATCTGGCTCTGTGGCCCAAGCTGGGGCCCAGGGATATGACCATCGATCACCGCCAGCCTCAAAATCGTGGGCTTTGGTGATCCTCCCGACTCAACCTCTGGAGTGTCCAGGACAAAATGCACCTCGACCCAAGACCACCTGTCTTGATGTTGGTGGAGATGGGATAACCATGCGTGACCTGGGCTGACCTTGGGTTAATGGGCTCCAGCCATCCTCCTGCCTCGGCTTCCCAGAGTGCTGGGATTTCAGGCGTGGGCAGCTGCACCACAACTTCTGATTTATTCATGATGAAGGATCTAGGCTGGGCTTAGGGGCTCAGCCTCATCATCCCAGTGCTTTGGGTGGCCGAGACCAGTGGTTGGCCTGAGCCTGCAGGCCAAGACCCTCCCTGGCACCTCGGGAAGACCTCGTCTCTACCCTCCATCCCAAATGATCTGGGTGTGGTGGCGTGTGTCTGTCATTCCAGCACCTTGGAAAACCGGGTAAAGGCTCAATGGAACTCAGTAGGCCAAGGCTGCAGTGGTCCAGAGCAAGCCATCGTCCTCCATCCTGGGTGATGGAGTGAAACTCCGACTCAAAGAGCAAAAGGAATAAAGGAAAAAACAGAAAAGCATTCATTTTTGAATGTTGTTGGAATCATTGTGAACAGACAAGAGATCATTTGGAAAGGAAGATCTAGCCTTGGTCTAGAGATCCTGAAAGATGGTGGATCAGCAGACCATCTGATTATGAATTTGGGAAGCTGAGGCATGGGACCGCTGGTGCCTGGGAGTTTGAAACCAGCCTGGGCCATGTAGTGAAACCACGTCACTTCCTGGAACGCAAACACTGGAGTCTCGTGTGGTGATGATGGCGGTCCCGGCTACACTAGATGCTGTGGCCTCCATCCCAGGGCATTACTATTTCATCATAGCCGTTGACAGAATGTGCAAGTCCAGGCCAGTCACCATGGTTCATGACCATCAGCTCCTGCCTGACCCCAGGGACCAGAGACCAACCCAGGCGACATGGCCAGACCTCATCTCGGTGAGTGGTCCCGAAAATTGTGTGAGGCTTGGTGGACCCTGGTTCCAAGCTGCTCAGGAGCTGAGGCAGTAGGACCGCCTGAGCCCTCCATTTCGAGACCCCAAGAACCATGGTCATGCAGCTGTGCCCCAGTCTGACTGATGGAGACCCCAGGGACAAAAAAGATACCTCCCAAGTGCTTCACGATGGGCATCCTGGGCTCCACTGGGAATGGTCCACATGGGCAGGACATGATGGAGTGATCTGGAAGGGAAGGGGCCCACCCCCACCCGTAGGTGGAAGACAGGATGACCGGAACCTGGGCTGGCCGCGGGGTTGCACACTGCCTTGATTGCTCTGTGTCCAACGGACACCCTAGTGCAGGGCTGTCTGTTCCACGAGCTCACACATGTCTTTTCTGTGGTGCACGAGTGTGGAAGGTGGAGGCTGGCATTCTAGGGCATGTTGCCAAAGATGCAAGACAGATGTGTCTGGTGGCCACCTTTGAAACCTCCTGAGAATGAGAGACCAGAAAGTGTCTTTTCCTCTCCCATCCCTGAGGGTGACTCCTCATTCTTGGTGGCAGAGTTGGTGGTGGTGGTGGTGGAGGTTTTCATTATTATTTGGAATTGGAATCCTGCTCTGTTGCCCAGGCCATAGTGCAGGGGCACACTCATGGTCACTTTGGACTCCATCTGCTGGACTCAGGTGATCCTACCACCTCAGACCCCCAAGTGGTGGAACACAGGTCTATGCCACCATGCCCAGCTAATATTTGGATTCATTTTTGATGGCTGAGACAAGGTCTCGCCCCATGTCCCAGTCTGGTGTCAGACCCACAGGCTCAGGTCATCCACTTGCCTGGGACTCCAAAGAGATGGAATGACAGGCTGAGCCCCAGAGCCCAGCCTGTGGTTGTTGTGGTGGTTGGTATTATTATTCTGAGTCAGATTCCAACTCTGTTGCCCAGGTCGAAGTGCAGTGATGCGTTTTCGGCCAATGCAGCCTCAACTGGCTGTTCTCCGGGGTTCTCCCACCATTCCCTCCTGAGTGGCCAGAATGACAGGCATGGGCCACCATGCTCCATTCATTTTTTGCTTCTTATAGAGACGAGCTCTCACCAAAGTGCCTGGGGTGGTACAAACCTGGGATTAAGGTCATCCTCTCGCCTCGGCCTCACAGATCACTGGAATGACAGGTGTGAGCAACAGCACCCAGCCACCATACCCCTCTCAGGTCCCCACCAAGAGGTCCACTCCCTTCCAATGACCTGGGATGCTGGAGAGGGCTGTCGGAGTCACCCATAAAACCCTCCACCAGGGGAGGGCCAGGTTCATGGGCATGTCTCCGCTGGGGTGCCCACCCCACAGCCTGCCTCAATCCCCAGGGTGGACCTACTCACTCTTCCCTGGGGCCAGCCTAGGGAAAGGGAGGTCATGAATCTCAAAACTTTGGGGGGGTGGGGACAGCAGGACGACTCATGCCTGTCTCCTTGGCACTCGAGGAGGCCGAGATGAGTAGATGACTGCAGCCTGGGAGCTCAAGACTAGGCTGGACACCATAGCAAACCCCCAATTTGACCACAAGCAAACCCCAGAAAACCATGGGTCAGGGCACGCATCAGCAGGAGGATTGTCTCCAGCCCAGTGTTCAAGATCAGGCAGGAAGAGCAGGATGTTGACCAAATGGAAAGCCTGTGATTGCAGTAGTTTGGGATGCCCAGGCCTAGAGGATGGCCTAAGTTGGGTGGTTTGAGAGCAGCGTGGGCAACCTAGTGAGGAAAGAAAAGAAAGAAAGAAAGAAAGAAAGAAAGAAAGAAAGAAAGAAAGAAAGAAAGAAAGAAAAATCCATTTTCCTGCAAAACTTCTGCCCTCAGTCCTTCCCCCAGCCAACCCCACAAGTGAGGGTATCCCAAGCTCAGGACTTTCCGGCCCCAACTCACCCCAATGGCTGCTCCCACTTTGGTGCGGGAGTTCCCGAGGCTCCCTGTCCAGCATCCTGCCTGCCCTCTTTTCCTGTCTGAGGTGAGAAATGTGTCCCAGGCTGGCCGACCATCTGACTCGGCAACGAGGACCTTTCACCAAGAAAGTTCAAGGAGCCGGGCTCAGTGGCTCAGCCTATAATCCCGCACCTTTGGGAGGCTGAGGTGAGTGGATTGCCTGAGCCCGCGTGTTCGAGACCCGCCTGGGCAGCGAGACCTCATCTCTACAATAAATCAAAGAATCAGCCGGGTGTGGTAGTGCATGCCTGTAATTCTGGCTACTTGGAAGGCTGAGGTAGAAGGATTGCCGGAGCCCAACAGGTCAAGGCTGCAGTGGCCGGGAGCGGCCACCGCACTCCAGTCTGGGCAACAGAGTGAGACTCCAACTCAAAAAAAAAAAAAAAAAATTCAAGGACTCATCCCTCTCCCAGAGACATTTCTTCCCCCAATTCCATTTTTCCATACTCTAAATCCAGACGATCTGTGAACACACCACACCCAGTTGAGAATCTGTGTACAATTCTTGTGTTTTTGGAGACAGGGTCTGTTTCTGCTGCCCAGGCTGGGGCCCGGGACATAACCGGTGTTCACCGCCAGCCTTGATATCATAGGGATAAGGGATCAAGGCCAGGCTCAGGGGTTCAGCCTCATCATCCCAGTGCTTTGTGAGAATGAGACCAGTGGCTTTCCTGAGCCCATGGGATGAGACCTGCTCATGCACCTCGGTGAGCCCTCTTCTTTACTGTCCATCCTAAATGAGCCAGGTGTTGTGGCACAGGCTTGTCCTTCTGGCTCTGTGGAAGGCAGGGGTAAGTCTCACCAGAGCCCGGCGTGCTGAAGCTGTGGTGGCTGGGAGCGAGCCACCGACCTTCAGCTTGGGCAATGGAGTGAGACTAAAACTCAAAGAAGAAAAGGAAAAAAGGAAAAAAAAGAGGATCCATTTGTGTATGGAGTTGGGATCATCGTGAACAGACAGATATCATTTGGGAAGAAGGCCCAGACTTCGGCCCAGGGTTCCTGAAAGATGGAGAATTGGCAGAAAATTGGGCTGTGGCTTTGGGAGGCCGAGGCAGGGGACTACTGGAGCCTGGGAGTTTGAGACCAGCCTGGGCCACTTGGTGAGACCTCATCGCTCCCCATAATGCAAACACTGGAGTTGCACGTGGTGTCGCCCATTGTCCTGGCTACACGAGAGGCAGTGGAATTCATCCAGTGGCATTCCTTGGCATTGTCCTTGCAAAAAGAATGTGCAAGTCCAGGCTGGGCACCTTGGCACACAGCTGTCAGCCCCATGCCGTGGTAGGATGAGGTGGGAGGCTGCCTGAACCCAGGCGTTGGAGCCCAGCCCAGGTGACATGGGCAGACCTCATCTCAGTGAGAGGTTCCCAAAATCGAGTCAGGCATTGTGGCCCCCGAAGTCTCGGCTGCCTGGGATCAAAGCTGGAGGACATCCTGAGCCCCACAGGAAAAGGTCCAGGGAGCCACGATCCTGCTACCGTGCCCCAGCCTGGCTGACAGAGATTCTGGTGACAATAAAGACCCCTCCCATGTGTGACTCAAAGGGAGTCCACGGCTCCCAAGGGAAACGTCCACGTGGGCAGGGGATAATGAAGTGATCAGGAAAAGAAGGGGCCCTCCTCCCACCCAAAGGTGACAGACAGGGAGTCCAGATCCTGGGCTTGCTGGGACTTTGCCAGACCCCCTGATCACTCCGTTCCCAATGTCCACCCTAGCTCTGGGCCGTCTTTTCTGTGAGCTCATGCACATCTTTGCTGTGGGGCATGGGTGTGGAGTGTGGAGGCAGGCATTCTAGGTCACGTGCTCAAAGGCATGGGAGGGATGTGCCCGGTGGCCACCTTTGAAACCCCCCATTAAGACAGCCTGGAAAGTTACTTTTCCTCTCCCATCCCTGAGGGAGACTCCTCTCACTGTGTGGCATGTGTGGTATTGGTGGTGGTTGTGATTATTATCAGAATCCCACTCTGCCACCCAGGCCAGAGTGCAGGGCCATGCTTATGGCCACTTAGACCTTCACCTGCCAGGCTCAGGCAATCACCCCACCTCGGCCTCCAGAATGGCTGGAACCACAGACCTGTGCCATCCCCATGGGTAATCTTTGGATTTATATTTGATGGCCTCATCCCTTGTCCCACGTTGGTGTCGAACCCACTGACTAATTCTGTCCACTTGCCTGGCCCTCCAAGGGTCCAGGATGCCTGGCTGAACCCCTGAGGCCGGCCTGTGGTCCTGGTGGTGGTGGTGATGGGTATTAATATTCTTAGTCAGACTCCCACTCTTGATCCAAGGCTGGAGCGCAGGGGCCCACCCTCAGACAAAGCTCCCTCCACTAGCTGCACTCCAACGTTTCTCCCACTGCATCCTCCCGAGTGGCCAGAATGATAGTTGTGGGCCACCATACTTGGTTCATTTTTTTGGCTTGTAGATATGAGGTCTCACCAATGTTACCTGGCTCATCTAGAACACGAGGTCTCAGGCCACCCTCTCACCTCGGCCCCCCATAATGCCAGGATGACAGGCATGAGCACCTGTGCCCATCCTCCACACCCCTTTTGGGATCCCACTGAGAATCGCTCCCCTTTGTGACAAACCGGGACCCAAGAGAGGGTGGCCGAATTCATCCAAAGAACACTCCTCGAGGAGATAGCCTGGAGCAGGAGTGTGTCTCTGCTAGGGTGCCCACCCTTTGACCCACCTCATTTCCCAGGGTGAAACTGCCTACTCCTCCCAGGGGCTGTCTCAGGAAAAGGAACAGAGTGATTCTCAAACCTTCAGTGGGGCGGGAACAGCCAGCCAATGCATGCCAGTCTCCTCGGCACTTGGAGAGGCCAAGACAGGAAGATTGCTGGAGCCTGGGAGCTCGAGACCAGAAGGGACACCATAGCAAGCCCCCACCTCGACCCCAAGCAAAACCAGAAAACCTTGGGTGAGGGCAGGCCTTGGTGGGAGGATCACCTCTGACCCAGAGGTCAAGACCAGGCAGGAAGATCAGCATGTTGGCCAATTGGAAACCCTGTTATCACAGCAGTTGTGGAGACCCAGGCCGAAAGGATGGCCCGAGTTGGGTGGTTTGAGAGCAGCCTGGGCAACCTAGTGAGAGAAGAAAAGAAAGAAAGAAAGAAAGAAAGAAAGAAAGAAAGAAAGAAAGAAAGAAAGAAAGAAAGAAAGAAAGAAAGAAAGAAAGAAAGAGAGAGAGAAAGAAGCCAGGCTCGGTGGCTCAGCCTGTAATCCCACGCCTTGGGGAGGCTGAGGTGAGTGAATTGCCTGAGCCCACAGGTTCGAGACCCGCCTGGGCAGGGAGATCTCATCTCTACAATAAATTAAAAAAAAAAAACCCAGCCAGGCGTGGCAGCACATGCCTGTAATTCTGGCTACTTGGAAGGCTGAGGTGGAAGGATTGCCAGAGCCCAATAGGTGAGGCTGTGGTGGCTGGGAGCAGCCACTGCACTCCAGTCAGGGTGACCGAGTGAGACTCCAACTCAAAAAAAAAGTAAGAAAGAAAGATAGATAGAAAGAAATCCATTCTCCTGAAAACTTTCTGCCCTCAGTCCTTTCCCCCTGCTCCCCCACATGTGTGTGTCCCCCAAGCTCAGCACCTTCCAACCCCCACAATCACCCAATGGCTGCCCTGCTTTGGTGCGGGAATTCTTGAGGCTCCCTGGACAGGTTCCTGCCGGATCTTCTCCCTAAGGTGAGAAATGTGCACCAGGCAGGCTGACCCCCAACTCGACAATGAGGACCTTCAGCCATGAAAGGGCAGGGACACATCCCTCACCCCAGGGATATTTCTTTCCCCCATTCCCATTTTTCCTAGCTTTAAATCCATTCGCCCTGTGAGCACAGCACACGCAATTGAGAGTCTGTGCACAATTCTGATGTTTTTGGAGACAGAGTCTGGCTCTGTGGCCCAGGCTAGGACCCGGGGACATGACTGTTGTGCAATGCTAGTCTTGAAATCACAAACTCCAGTGATACTCCCACCACAGCCTCTGGAGGGGCCGGGACGATGGGCACCTCGACCCCAGATCACCTTTTGGGATGGGTGCGGAAATGGGGTCTCCTGCCTGGTCAGTGAGGGCCTTGGGCTGCTGGACTCCCACCATCCTCCAGCCTCAGCCTCCCAGAGCACTGTAATTCCTGGTGTGGGCCCCCACACAGGGCATTCTGATTTGTTTTTGATGAAGGATGGAGGCTTGGCTCTGGGACTCAACCTCATCATTCCAGTGTGTTGCTAGGCTGAGGCCAGAAGACAAACTGAGCCAGTGGGACAAGACCAACCCACACACCTCGGTGAGACCTTGTCTTTATCGTTTATCCCAAATGAGCCTGGTGTGGTGGCACGTGCCTATCGTCCCCGCTCCATGGAAGGATGGGGAAAGCCTTGCTGGATCCCAGCATGTTGAGCCTGGGGTGGCCGGGAGTGAGCCTCTGCCCTCCAGCCTGTTCTACAAAGTAAGACTCTGACTCAAAGAAAAAAAGGAAAAATGGAAAAAAAAGAAGAGCATCCATTTGTGTACAGAGTTGTAGTCATCACGAACAGACAGAGAAACTTTGTAAAAGAGGCCACAGCCCTGGGCCTGGAGTTCCTGAAAGATGGTGGATCAGCAGTCAATTGGGCTGTGGCTTTGGGACACTGAGGATGGGGACAGCTTAAGCCCAGGACGTGGAGACCAACCTGGGCCACATGGGGAGACCTCATTGCTCCACATTATGCAAATACTGGAGTCGTGCATGGCATTCGCCCACGGTCCTGGCTACATGGAATGCGGTGGCCTTCATCCAGAGTCGTTCCTTTACATTGCCCCTGCAAACAGAACGTGCGTGCCCAGGTTGGGCACCATGGCAAATGACCATTAGCCCTGAACACTGGGAGGCTGAGCAAAAGGCTGCCTGTGCCCAGGTGTCAGAGGCTAGCCTAGGCGACGTGGTCACACTTCACTCAGCGAGAGTTCCCCAAAATCAAGTCAAGTGTGGTGGCTCCTGGAGTCCCAGTGCTTGAGGACCAAGGTGGGAGGATCTCCTGTGCCCAACAGGTCGAGGTCCAAGGAGCCATGTCATGCGGCCACACCCCATCCCATTTGATGGATACTTGGCTCAAAGAGACGCCTCCCATGTGTAACAAGACTGGCATCCACGGCTCCCCAGGGAAATGTCCGTGAGGGTGGGGGAAGATGAAGTGATCAGGAAAGAAAGGGGCCCTCCTCTCGCCTGAAGGTGGCAGACAGGGCGTCCAGACCCTGGGCTGGCCGTGGTGTTGCCAGACCACCTTGATCATGCTGTGCTTGATGGCCGCCCTAGCTCTGGGCTGCCTGATCCATGACACACACACGTATTTGCTGTGGGACACGAGTATGGAATGTTGAGGCAGGTCTTCTGGGGTGCCTGGCCATATGCTCCAGATGGACATTCCTGGTGGCCACCTTTGATAACTCCCTCAAATGATAGACCAGAAAGTGACTTTTCCTCTTTCATCCCTGAGGGTTACACCTTGCATTGTGTGGATGTGGTGGTGATTATTTCTATTTGGATTTGGAATCCCTCTCTGTCGCCCAGGCTGAAGCACTGGGGCATGCTCAGGGCCACAGTGGTGTCCCCCTGTAGGGCTCAGGCAATCATCCTGCCTTGGCCCCCTGAATGGCTAGAACCCCAGGCCTGCACCACCACGCCTGGCTAATCTTTGGATTTATTTTTGATGGCTGAGACAAGGTCTCAGTCCATGTCCTGGGCTTTTGTCAAACTCGCAGTCTCAGACCGTCCACTTGACTGGGTTTCTGAAGGGCTGTGATGCCAGGCTATTTCCCTGAGCATGGCCACACGGCCTGTAGTTGTGATGGTGGTGGTGGTTGGCATTATTATTTTGAATCGGAGTCCTGCTGTGTTGCCAGGCTGGAGACCAGGGACTGCTCTCAGCCACCACAGCCTCCACCATCTTGGTTCCAGCCATCCTCCTGCCATTACCTCCTGAGTGGCTGGAATGACAGGCATGCTCTACATGCTCAGTTCATTTTTTTGGCTTCTTGTAGAGACGAGGTCTCTCTAAGGTGTCCGAACTGGTCTTGAAACCGGGGTCTCAGGCCATCCTCTTGCCTCGGCCTCCCAGAGCACTGAAATGACAGGCATAAGCCCCCATGGCCCACCTCCACACCACTCATGGTGCCCCACAGTGAGGCCCAATCCCTTCCGATGACTCGGAACCACATAGAGGGCAGTCAGAGGCAACCACCGAACCTTCCCTGGGGTGAGTGCCTAGTGCAGGGTTGTGTCTCTGGTGGGGCTCCCACCACTCCTTCCACCTACTTCTCCAGGGTGGACCCGCTCACTCCTCCCAGGGGCCACCTCGGTGAAAGGGAGGTGTGACTCTCAAAGGTTCATGGGTGTGGAGACGGACAGGTGACTCACGCCTGTATGCTTGGCACTCGGGGAGACCGAGACCTGAAGATGGTCAAAGACTGGGAACTAGAGTCCATGCTGGACACCAGAGCAAGCCCCCACCTTGACCCCAAGCAAAACCCAGAAAACATACGTTGAGGGCAGGCCTCGGTGGGAGGATCGCCTCCAGCCCAGAGTTCAAGACCAGGCAAGACAACCAGGATGTCAACCAAATGGAAAGCCTGTGATTGCAGCTGTTTGGGAGGCCCAGTCTTAGAGGATGGCCTGAGTTGAGTGGTTTGAGAACCTGGGCAATCTAGTGAGGAAAGAAAAGAAAGAAAGAAAGAAAGAAAGAAAGAAAGAAAGAAAGAAAGAAAGAAAGAAAGAAAGAAAGAAAGAAAGAAGGAAGAAAATCTATTCTCCTGAAAACCTACTGCCCTCACTTCTTCCCCCCCACCCGCCCCCGCACATGTGAGGGTCCCCCAAGCTCGGCACGTTCCAGTCCTAACCCCCCCAATGACTACCTCCCTGGCTCTCCTCTCCGAGGTTAGAAATTTTCCCCAAGCAGTCCAAAGCTCTGACTCAGCAAAGAGGACCTTTCGCAAAGACATACCAGGTTTACATCCCTCCCTCACCCGGGGACATTTCTTTCCCCCAATCCCATTTTTCCTGGCTCTAAAACCAGTCTCCCTATGAACACAACATGTGCAGTTGAGAATCTGTGTATGATTCAGATGTTTTTGGACACAGGGTCTGGCTCTGTGACCCCGGCTGGGCCTTAGGGGCATGACCGTCATTCACCACCAGCCTCAAAATTGTGATTTCCGGTGATCCTCCCCCCTCAGCCTCCAGAGTGGCTGGGATGACAATCACGTCATCCCCAGAACCCCTGTTTGGATGGGTGTAGAGACGGGGGTCTCCCTCTTGGCCCAGGCTGGCCTATAGCTCCTGGGCTTCTGCCAACTTTCTGCCTCGTTCTTCCAGAGCACTGGGATTCCAGGCGTGGGCCACCTTTCCAGGCCTTCTGGTTCATTTTCAATGAAGGATCGAGATCACGCTTGGTCACTCAGCCTCGTGATCCAAACACTTTGGGAGTCTGAGGCCAGCTGCCGACCAGAGCCTGTAGGCTGAGACCAGACCAGGCAACTCGGCGAGACCTCGTCTCTACCTTCCATCCTAAATGAGCTGTGTGTGGTGGCACATGCCTGGCATTCTGGCTCCTTGGAAGACCAGGAAAAGTCTCACTGGAGTCTGGCAGGCAGAGGCTGCGGTGGCCAGG
This sequence comes from Carlito syrichta, assembly GCF_000164805.1. Lineage (NCBI taxonomy): Eukaryota > Metazoa > Chordata > Mammalia > Primates > Tarsiidae > Carlito > Carlito syrichta. Next base: position 75,075 of record NW_007261786.1, on the reverse strand, counting down.
AGTGAACCACCGCCCTCCACCCTGGGAGATGGAGTGAGACTCCAACTCAAAGAAAAAAGGAAAAAGGAGAACAACATCCATTTGTGTATGGTGTTTGGATCATCGTGAACAGAGATCATTTGGCAAGGAGGCGCCAGTTGGGTCTAGAGTTCCCAAAAGATCCTTGATTGACAGACATTCGGGTGGCTTTGGAATGCTGAGGTGGGGCACCACTGGAGCCCTCGAGTTCGAGACCAGTCTGGGACAAGTAGCGAGACCCTATTGCACCCCAGAACACAAGCAATGGAATCGGGGGTGGTGGCGCCAGCCATCCCAGCTACATGGATGTGGTGTATTCCATCCTGGGTATTCCCTTGTGTTGCCCTGCTTACAGAACGTGAGAGTCCGGGTTGGGTACCGTGGCTTGTGGTCATCAGCCCAGCACCCTTGGAAGCTGAAGCAGGAGGCTACCTGAGACCAGGGTTGGAGACCAGCCCAGGCAACGTGGTCAAACCTCGTCTCGGTGAGAGGTCTCCAAAATCGAGACAGGTGTGGTGGCCCCCGTAGTCCCATCTGCTTGGGTGCCAAAGAGGGAGGACTGCCTGAGTCACGCACATTGAGGCCCTGGGAGCCACGATCATGCCGCCACTCCAGCCTGGCTGACAGACTCTGGTGACAAAAAAGACCCCTCCAAGTGCATCATAATGGGCATCCACGGATCCCCAGGGAAAGGTCCGTGTCAGCGGGGGATGTTGGAGTTATCAGGGAGGAAGGGGCTAACCCCCATGCAGAAGTTGTGGACAGGGTAACTGGAAACTGCGATGGTTGTGCCAATGCTGGACTGCCTTGATTGCTCTGTGCCTGATGGCCGTCCTAGCTCAGGGTCATCTGTTACATGAGCTCACACACGTCTTTGCTGTGGGGCATGTGTGTGGAGGATGGAGGCATGTCTTCTGGGGTGCTTGGCCAAAGGCAAGGGATGGATATGACCAGTGGGCTCCTTTGAAACCTCCCACCAACGACAGGCTGGAAAGTGCCTTTTCCTCTCCCATACCTGAGGATGATGCCTCAAGCTGGTGGGAGGAGTGGTGGTGGTGTTGCTGATGGTGATTATTATTATTTTGAGTTTTAATCCTGTGATGTCATCCAGGCCGTAGTGCAGGCGCATGCTGAAGGACACCGCAGACTCTAACTGCTGGCTCAGGGGATACTCTCATTTTGGCCCCCAAGTGACTGGAACCACAGGTCTCCACTCCCCCGCCCGGGTAATATTTAGGTTTATTTTTGGTGGTTGACATGAGGTATCTCCCAGTGTCCCGGGCTGATATTAAGCCCGCAGACTCAGACCATCCACTCACCTGGGCATCCAAAGGGCCAGGAGCCCCTGAGCATGGCCTGTGGTAGTGGGGGTGTTTGTGGTTGAAATTATTATTCTGAGTCGGAGTCCCATTCTGGCATCCATGCCAGAGCACAGAAGCCTGTTCTCAGCCACCATGGCCTCCACTGGCTGGGTCCGGCAATTCTGACACTTCAGCCTTACGAGTGACTGAAACGACAGGGGTGTGCCATCACGCTCGGCTCAATTTTTTGGCTACTTGTAGAAAGGAGGTATTGCCAAGGTGCCCAGGCTAGTCTCGAACCTGAGTCTCAGGCCATCCTATCACCTTGGCCACACAGAGCACCAGGATGACCGGCGTGAGCCCCAGCACCTGGCCTCTAAACACCTCTCGAGGCACCACTGTGAGGCCCACTCCCTTCTGTTGTCCTGGGACCCCACAGAGTGGGGCCAGAGTCGCCTGCTGAACACTCACCTGTGGGGAGCACCTGGCTTAGGGGCATGTCTCCACAGGGGTGCCTACCACTCCACCCATCTCAACCCTTGGGTGAACCCACTCACTCCTCCCAGAGGCTGCCTTGGGGAAAAGGAGGGCATGACTCTCAAACCTTTTGGGGGGGTAGGTATGGCCAGATGACTCACGCCTGTCTCCTTGGCACTTGGGGAGGCTAAGAAGGAAGATAGCAGGAGCCTGGGAGCTCGAGAACAGGCTGGACACTATAGCAAGCCCCCACCTCGACCCCAAGCAAAACCCAGAAAACCTTGGGTGAGGGCAGGTCTTGGTGTGAGGATTGCCTCTGGCCCAGAGTTCAAGACTAGGCAAGAAGACATGGATGTCGACCAAATGGAAAGCCTGTGATAGCAGCAGTTTGAGAGGCCTAGGTCAAGAGCATGGCCTGAGTTGGGTGGTTTGAGAGCTTCTTGGGTAACCTAGTGAGGAAAGAAAAGAAAGAAAGAAAGAAAGAAAGAAAGAAAGAAAGAAAGAAAGAAAGAAAGAAAGAAAGAAATCCATTCTCCTGCAAACCTTCTGCGTTCAGTCCTTTCCTCCACCCCCCCACATGTGAGAGTTCCCCAAGTTCAGCACCTTCCAGCCCCAACCTCCCGAATGCTTCCCCTGCTTTGTTTTGTGAGTTCCTGAGGTTCCCTGATCGTGTTCCTGCTGGCTTTCCTCTCCGAGCAGAGAAATGTCCCCCAGGCTGGCTGACATTCTGATTTGGCAATGAGGACCTTCCTCCAAGAAAGGCCAGGGACACATCCCTCAATCAAAGTCATTTCTTCCCCACCAATCCCATTTTTCCTGGCTCTAAAGCCAGTCGCCCTGTTAACACAGCATACACAGTTTAGGATTTGTGTAAGATTCTGATTTTTTCGTGACAGGGTCTTTCTCTGTTGCCCAGGCTGGGCCCTGGGGATACAACCGTTGTTCACCACCAACCTCCAAATCGTGGGTTCCAGCGATCCCCCAGCCTCAGCCTCTGGAGTGTCAGGGACGATGGGTACCATGACCCCACAACCCCTTTTTGGAAGGGTGTGGAGATGGTGACTCCCTGCATAACCCAGGCTGGCCTTGGGTTCCTTGGCTCCAGCCATGCTCCTGCTTCGGCCTCCCAGATCACTGGTATTCCAGCTATGGGCCACCGCATCAAGTCTTCTGGTTCATTTTTGACAAAGGATCAAGGCCGGGCTAGGAGGCTCAGCTTTGTCATCCCAGCGCTTTGGGAAGTGGAGACCAGCAGCTGACCTGAGCCCAGGGGCCAAAATCCACCCAGGAAACTTGATGAGACCTCTTCTCTACCCTCCATCTCAATTGAAATGGGCGTGGTGGTACACACCTGTTGTTATTGCTCCTCAGAAGGCTGGGAAAGTCTCACCAGAGCCCGGCAGGCTGAGGCTGCAGTGGCTGGGATCGAACCACTGCCCCCAGCTCAGCGATGGAGTGAGACTCTGACTAAAAGAAAAAAAGAAAATAAGGAAAACAAAGAAGAGCATCCAGTTGTGTATGGAGTTGGGATCATTGTGAGCAGATAGAGATCATTTGAGAAGGAGGCCCCAGCCTTGTGCCTAGAGTTCCCAAAAGATGGCAGATCAACAGACAATTGGGTTGTGACTTTGGGAGGCCAGGTGGGGGACCACTGTAGCCCGTGAGTTTGAGACAAGCCTGGTCCTTGTTGTTCCCCGGAACACAAACACTGCAGTTTCATGAGGTGGTGCCCATGGTCCTGACTACATGGGATGCAGTGGCCTCCATCCTGGGGTATTCCTTTGCATCGCCCCTGCTGACAGAACATGCGAGTCCAGGCTGGGCACTGTGGCACACTTCCATCAGCCCTGTGCCCTGGGAAGCTGAGGCAGGAGGCTGCTTGAGAAGGGGCCAGAGACCAGCCCAGGCGATATGACCAGACCTCGTATCAGCAAGAATTCCCCAAAACTGAGTCAGGCATGGTGGCCCCCAGAGTCCCAGCTGCTCGGGGGCTGAGGCAGGAGGACCACCTGAGCCCTGCAGGTGGAGAAACCCAGGAGCCACTATCATGCTGCTGTGTCCCAGCCCAGTTGACGGAAACTGCAGCACCAAATACAGGCCTCCCACATGTGTCATGATGGGCATTCTCGGCTCCCAGGGAAAGATTCACCTGGATAGGGGAGGATGTAGTGATCAGGAGAAGAAGGGGCCCTCCCCCCACCCAAAGGTGGCAGACAGGGAGACCAGAACCTGGGCAGGCTGCAGCGTTGCTGGACTGTCTTGATTGCTCTTTGCCCGATGGCTGCCCTAACTCAGGGTCATCTGTTCCTTGAGCTCAACTGCCTCCTTGCAGTAGGGCACATGTGGAGGGTGGAGGCAGGCTTTCAGTGGTGCATTGCCAGAGGCACAGGCCAGACTTGCCCAGTGGCCTTCTTTGAAATCTCCCATGAATGACAGGCAGGAAAGTGTTTTTAACTGTCCCATCCCTGAGGGTGAATCCTTGCTCTGGGTGGCAGGGGTGGTGGTGGTTGGTAAAATTATTCTGAGTCAGAGTCCCACTCTGTCTCCCAGACCAGAGTGCAGGGATCGCTCTCAGACATCATGACCTACATCGCCTGGGATCTGGCGAAATCCCTGAAGCTGCCTCCCAAGTGAGCAGAACTACACTTGTGCACCACCATGCTTGGCTCATTTTTTTGGCTTCTTGTAGTGATGATGTTTCACCATGGGGCTCAGGCTGGTTTTGAACACAGGGGCACAGGCCATACGCTAACCTCAGCCTCCCAGAGCACCATGACAATTGACGTGAGACCCCTACCTGGCCTCCACAGCCCTCTCGGAGTCCCCCATGATGTTTGCTCACTTCTGACAACCCGTGATCCCAGAGACGGTGGCCGGGGTCGCATGATAAACCCTCCCCCATGGGACAGACTGGTGTAGGCATGTGCCTTTACTGGGGCACCCACCCCTCCACCTGCCTCATTCCCCAGGGTGAACCTGGTCACTCCTCCCAGGAGACAGCTCGAGTAAAGGGAGGTCGTGATTCTCAAATCTTCAGGGTGGCAGTGACAGCCAGGCAACACACACCTGTCTCCTGGACACAGAAAAATAGCTGGAGCCTAGGAGCTCAAGACCAGGCTGGACACCATAGCAAGCCCCCACCTCAACTCCAAGCAAAACGCGGAAAACCTTGTGTGAGGGCAGGCCTTTGCAGGAGAACTGACTCAGGTCCAGAGTTCAAGACCATGCCTGAAGACCAGGATGTCGACCTAATGGAAAGACTGTGATTGTGGCAGTTTTGGAGGTCCAATCTGAGAATATGGCCTGAGTTGGGTGGTTTGAGAGCAGCCTAGGCAAACTCGTGAGGAAAGAAAGAAAGAAAGAAAGAAAGAAAGAAAGAAAGAAAGAAAGAAAGAAAGAAAGAAAGAAAGAAATCCGTTATTCTGCAAAACTTCTGCTCTCAGTCTTTCCTCCCCTCTCTCCCCACATTTGAGGGTCCTCCAAGCTTGGCATCTTCCAGGCCCAACCCCTCCAAATGGGTGCCCCTGTTTTGATGTGGGAGTTCCCGAGTACCTGGCTGGGTTCCTGCAGGCACTTCTCTCCAAAGGGAAAAATGTGCCCCAGGCAGGTATACTCTCTGACTCAGCAACCAAGACCTTCTGCCAAGAAAGGCCAGGGACAGATCCCTCACCCAGGGACATTTCTTTCCCACCAATCCCATTTTTCCTGGCTCTAAAGTCAGTCACCATATGAACACACCACACGCAGTTCAGAATCTGTGTACAATACTGATGTTTCTGGAGACAGGGTCTGGTTCTGTTGACCAGGCTGGAGCCTGGAGACATGACCATCATTCACCACAATACTCTAAATCATGGGCTCCAGCGATCCTCCTGCCTCAGCCTCCAGAGTGGCCAGGCCGACAGGCACCTCGATCCCAGACACCCTGTTTGGATGAGTGCAGAGATGGGGTCTCCCTGCATTACCGGGGCTGGTCTTGGAGTCCTGGGCTCCAGCCATCCTCCCGCTTTGGCCTCCCAGAGTGCTGGAATTCCAGGAATGGCCTGTAGTGTCAGGCCTTCTGGTTTGTTTTCAATAAAGGATCGAGGTTGGGCTTGGTGGCTCAACCTCATCATTCCAGTGCTTTGGGGGTCTGAGGCCAGCAGCTGGCCTGAGTCCATGGGCTGAGACTCACATGAGTACCTCAGCGAGACCACATCTCTAACCTCCATCCCAAATGAAGGGAGCATGGTGGCACATTCCTGTAGTTCTGGCTCCTCCAAAGGACACAGTGCGACTGGCCGAGGCTGCAGTGGCTGGAAGCGAAGCGCTGACCTCCAGCCTGGGCAACGGAGTGATACTTCGACTCAAAGAAAAAAAGAAAAGAGAGAAAAAAAGAAGAACATCCCTTTGTATATGGAGCTGGGATCATCATGAACAGGCAGAGATCATTTAGGAAGGAGGCCCCAGCCTTGGGCATAGAATTCCCCAAAGACAGTGGATCAACAGAAAATTGAGCTGTGGCTTTGTGAGGCTGAGGTGGGTAACCACTAGCATCCGGGAGTTTGAGACCAACCTGGGTCACATAGTGAGACCTCGTTGCTCCCCAGAACGCAAACACTGGAGTCCTTCATGGTGGCGCCCACAGTCACGGCTACATGGGATGTGGTGGCCTCCATCCCGGGGTGTTTATTTGTGATGCCCTGGCTGACAGAACATGTGAATCCAGCCCAGACACCATGGCCAATGGCTGTCAGCTGCCACCCTGGGAGGCCGAGGCAGGAGGCTGACAGAGCTCAGGGGTCACAGACCAGCCCAGTCGACCTGGCCAGACCTCCTCTCAGCAAGAGGTCCCCAAAATTGAGTCAGGCATTGTGGCCCCTGGAGTCCCAGCTGCTCGGGGGATGATGCAGGAGTATCACTGGAGCCCAAATATTTGAGGCCCCAGGAGCCACAGTTGTGCCACTGTGCCTCCACCCCACCGATGGAGACTCTGGAGACAAAAAAGACATCTCCCATGTGAATAACAATGGGCCTCCATGGCTGCCCAGTGAAAGGGTCACATGGGCGGGGGATGATGAAGTTATCAGGATAGAAATGGGCCAACCCTGCCTGAAGGTGGCAGACAGGGTGACTGGAACCTGGGCTGGCTGTGGTGTTGCCAGATCACCTTGTACGCTCTGTGCCTGATGGCTGCCCTAGCTCTGAGCCTTCCTTTCCTTCAGCTCACACATGTCTTTGCTGTGGGTTCAAGTGTGGAGGGTGGAGGCAGGCCTTCTGGGGCGTGTGGCCCAAGGTGCGGGATGGACCTGCCTGGTGGCCACCCTTGGAACCTACCATGAATGACAGGGTGGAAAGTACCATTTTCTCTCCCATCCATGAGAGTGACTTCTCGCACAGGGTGGCAAGGGTGATGGTGGTGGTAGTTATTATTATGGGTCAGAATCCCTCCCTGTCACCCAAGCAGGAGTGCAAGTGCATGCTCACGGCCACTGAGGCCTCCACCTTCTGGGCTCAGGTGATCCTCCCACAACGGCCCCCTGAGTGGCTGGAACCATATGCCTGCGCCACCACATCCGGCTAATTTTTTCATTTATTTTTGATGGCTGAGGCAAGGTCTTGCTCCATATCCTGGGATGCTGTCAAACCCGCAGTCTCAGGCCATCTACATGACTGGACCTCAGAAGGGTGGGAATGCCAACCTGAGACCCTGATCCCGGTCTGTGGTTTTTGTGGTCATGGTAGTTATTATTATGGGTCAGAATCCCTCCCTGTCACCCAAGCAGGAGTGCAAGTGCATGCTCATGGCCACCGAGGACTCCACCTTCTGGGCTCAGGCGATCCTCCCACAACCGCCCCCTGAGTGGCTGAAACCATATGCCTGCGCCACCACATCCAGCAAATTTTTTCATTTATTTTTGATGGCCGAGGCAAGGTCTTGCCCCGTATCCTGGGCTGGTGTCAAACCTGCAGTCTCAGGCCATCTAAATGCCTGGACCTCAGAAGGGTGGGAATGCCAACCTGAGACCCTGATCCCGGTCTGTGGTTTTTGTGGTGGTGGTTGGTATTATTATTCTAAGTTGGAGTCACTCTGTTGCCAAGGATGGAGTGCAGGGGCCCAATATTGGACACCATGGACTCCACTGGCTGGGCTCTGGTGATCCTACTGCCATGAAAATACAAGTGGCCAGAAGGACAGGCATGTGCTACCATGCTCGGCTCATTTGTTTTGCTTCTTGTGGAGATGAGGTCTTGCCAAGGTGTCCGGGTTGGACTCGAACATGGAGGCTCAGGCCATCTTCTCACCTCGGTCACACAGAGCACCAGTATGACAGGTGTGAGCACAGCAGCCCAGCCTCCACACCCCTCTCAGGGACCCACTCTGAGGCCCACTCCCTTCTGAGGACCCAGTATCCCAACAGGGCAGCCAGAGTCGCCCACTGAGCCTTCCCCAAGGGGAGCACCTGGTGCAGGGGGTTGTCTTTGCCAGGGTGCTCACCCCTCCACCCACCTCATTCCCCATGGTGGAACCACTTGCTTCTCCCAGGGGCCATCCCTGGGAAAGGGAAGGCATGACTCTCTCAAACCTTCAGGGCAGCCAGGATAGCTGGGCGACTCATGCCTGTCTCCTAGACACTTGAGAGGCCAAGACTGGAAATAGCCAGAGCTCAGAAGCTCGAGACAAGGATGGAAACCATATTAAGCCCCAAGCAGAACCCAGAAAACCTTGGGTGAGGGCAGGTCTCGGTGGGAGGATCTCCTCCACCCCAAAGTTCAAGACCAAGGAGGAAGACCAGAATGTTGACCAAATGGAAAGCCTGTGATGACAACATTTTGGGAGACAAAGAACAAGAGGATGGCCCAAGCTGGGCAGTTTGAGAGCAGCCTGGGCAACTTAGTGAGGGGAGAAAATGAAGAAAGAAAGAAAGAAAGAAAGAAAGAAAGAAAGAAAGAAAGAAGGACTCA